>NW_006799230.1:93530-122482 GCF_000442215.2 Lipotes vexillifer | reverse complement strand
AAAAAAAAAAAAAAAAAAAAAAAAAAAAAAAAAAAAAAAAAAATTAAATGCTAATGAATATATTTATAACTCAAAATTTCTCATAAAGAACTTACTCTGTCATTCCATAAGCTGGAACTTCTAGTGCAATTTTTATTGGAATTGTATCATCTTCTGGACTTAATTTGAAAAAGTTGATAACTTTTTTATGTTAAAAATCCCATGCATGAAACACAGTATTGTTCTGCATATACCCAAGTACTATTTTTATATTAAAATTATCTTTCAAAATGGTCTTGGCCATTTCTTGTTTAATTAATTTCTAGAAAACTTGTACTTCTGTTATAATTGGTTATGAGGCCTATAAATTTATATAGATTAGTAACACGTCCATAAACATCTTTCTCTCCCTCCAACCCCTTTCTCTTTCTCTCCACATGTGTTCACATGCACACACACATATACATCTACATATTTTGAAAAAATTATAGAGGACATTATGACAGCACTGGGAATTGAAGTAAGGATGGGCATTAAGGAACAAATAACAAAACAAGAAAATGACTTTGTATGACCTTTGATGTTGATTTGCCAGTAAATGAAGCATGTGATTAATTGAACCTTATGCACTAAAGCACAAATAATTCAATTGTTAAATCAATGTCTCTTTATAATTTTGACAACTTTTAGATGCTAAGAAAAATTTTTATATCCAATGTGGTAACAAATGCAGTGAAAAAATAAGTTTCCTCTGACTAATTAGACACGTTGAGATAGTCCTTTAAGATGATACCACCAATAAATAATAGCAGTAAAACTGAAAAGAGAAGTGTTCTTCATTGAAGGAGCAGGAGGGGGGCAAAATGGAAAAAAAAAATTCCCTGCTTTGATTCCTCAGTGCTCACTAGGAGGACTTCTTTGTTTCAACTGGTCACTCTTGCAGCTGTCAGAGAGCTTAGGGCAAGAACCATATCTCCCAGATAACCCCATCAGCCATTTCCTTTGCACAGGAGCTGTCTTCCCAGCAGTCTTCAGCAGTTCATTCACAAGCTATTCCTTTTTGTCCCCAGGTGATAGCCCAGGTGGAAGGGAATGTGACTCACTTGAGGTAGATGTGCTAGTTACTCTGGCTTAAAAGCCTAACGAGACAGTATCTCCTGTAATATCCCCAATGGTGTAGCATCCAGATTGCCCACAGTGATGTGCCCAGTTTCAGAAATCATTATAACTGAAAAATGTCAAAAAGCATAATTTCTCAACAGATTACCAAGGGAACAAAAATAGAAAATAAATTCTGTCACATGGAAAAGGGGAAAATATTTGGTAACCCTTCAACAGACAGTACAAGGAAAAAATAAGCAGCAAATGTTGCATTCAGGCTGAGGATAATATTTCTAATTCCCTCTGCTCTACTTCTTGCCTTCTTATTACTTTTTGTTTGAGCCTTCATTTTTAATTCTTAGGTCGTATTTACCCAAATCAGACCAAGATAGTCATGCATGGTTCACCCAGTTTGGCCACTGTCACCTCAATGCTGACTGTGAGAACTGACCCAACTAAGTCTAACTACATAAAACAATCTAATAATTAGCTAAAGACATAAGAGAGATCTACCCCTGCAAATTTGTTTGAATAAGTCTTTGTTCTGAAAAAGAAATATCAGGCAGTTTAGCTCAGCACTGCTTTGTTCTTCCTTAAATTGGAGCATTGCTCTTTCAATATTTTCATATTCCTATAAAGCCAGCTTTCTCCTCAATTTCCACTTCACTGTCACCCACACCTTCTAAGTCCCTTAGATCCAGCATCACTGTTACTTTCTCTTGTTCCTGGATTCTCTGCTTTTAATTACTCACTACATTTTGCCAATTGGTACTTCACATTTTCTTCCACAATCTTTCTTTATCTTCTATTCCCTCATTTCTCACTAGCAAAGGCTAATATGCATATTATTTTTTCAGTTCCAGGAAGCTGTGTGATGTGAAGAACAGCTTCTAGATAATGGTATGGAAATTCTAAAAGAGGAGGGGAGGAATCACTCCAGTTTTATCCTGTGGAAAAACCAAACTGCCAAACGTGACTCTTTTCAATGAGATGCTGAAGTTTTAGTCAGTATGTTCACTCTTCCAGACGCTCCCTCTATGCTGTCCTTCACCCTCAGGGTCAGCAAAACAGGTACTCTGGAATTCCTTGCCATCAAAAGGGTGAATTACAATAAGTCATTGATATTCTGTTTCCTGTCTTGCATTGTGACCTCCTAAAAGAATGTTAGTGTAGCTTAGGGACATGACTGATTGAAACTCTGGCACCCAAACTCTTGACAACAATGGTATCAATAAGGCCTTAAGAATAATGTAGACTTCATAGGTCAAGGAAGATAATTAGCTAAAGTTAGAGCAGTATCTTCTATCTTATGAGTCATCTATATTTTTTTTACCTGGGGGCTTGGATTATTTAGTGATAAATTAGGTGTAAAACTATGGTTGATAACAAGAAAAATAAGAAAGAAAAAAGTTCTCCTTGAACTTAACACTGAAAACTCAGTCCAGATTACACATTAACTCATGTGTGAACATGATCTTAAAACTTCTGAACTATAGCTCATAGAATATTTTTAATATGCTTACTCTCAAAGAGAAGTAGATAAGATGATAGAAATCAAGTAACTAGGAGTTTTTCTAGGAAGAGAGTAAGGTTTTGCCCCTGAAATTATGTGCTTATATTTTAAACTTTTTAGTGAGCTCTTCAAGTTATTTTGCTTCATTGGTTTTATTGGAGTTAAGAACTTATTTCATTTTATTTACATTTTCTGTTAAGATATTCATTTGATACCTTTAAACTATAGAAATACAGTTCAATTTATTTCAGTTGTTTTCCTAACTTACCATCTCCATTTGTCTGTTATTTGCTTCAGAGCAATTTTCTGTTCCTAAAGTCTCTCATTATGTTTCCCAGTAAATATCTATTTTTCCATAGATCCTGCAATCTGTTGCTTTGGTTTTGTTTAATCTTCTAAAAAATTGTTATAATGAAAATTGCTAATCTCTATCTGCAAAAACTAAAAAATAATGAGTTAACAGATTTTACTTTATTAGGAGCTCAGAGCATGAGTCCTCCATTTCTGGATTGAAGAGTAGCATACAATAAGTTCACGTTATAAAATCATGACTTTAAAGAAAATGCAATGCAGTTCCATATTTCCAGGTAATTATGGAAGCCTTTGGCCTAGCAGAGGTGTTAACAGGTTCCACTGGGACTCATTCTGGGAAAAAAACAAAACAAAACGAGGCAGGGACTACACAATTCCTCCACAGCCAGCTTCTCTCTGCATTTTTTTTTTTTTTTTCGTTACGCGGGCCTCTCACTGTTGTGGCCTCTCGCGTTGCGGAGCACAGGCTCCCGACACGCAGGCTCCAGACCGCAGGCTCAGCGGCCATGGCTCATGGGCCCAGCCACTCTGCGGCATGTGGGATCTTCCCCAACCGGGGCACGAACCCGTGTCACCTGCATCGGCAGGCGGACTCTCAACCACTGCGCCACCTGGGAAGCCCTCTCTGCATTTCTGACTGACACCAACTCATGCTGGTGCTACAAATGTTAGTGAACAGAGCTGGATTTTTTTTTTTTTTTTTTTGAGGAGAGGATGAACTTTTATGTGCAGAGATCCCAGAGAGTGCCTCCAGACTCACCATGCTCTGTTTTCAGCCCTGTGGAGTTCAGAACACAGGCTAACAAACCAGCCAGAAGGAAGACCCACCCCCCTCAGCAACCAGGAAATAAATGGAAAGAACTGTTATTTTATGAAAATTGTCATGAAGTAAAAAAAAAAAAAAAAACGGAGGAGTGGGAAAAAAAAAAAAAAAGAATAAATGCAAACACAGACCTGTATCCTGGGCTCTCTGAAAACAGTAAAGCTCTACTTGCAGCACCAGGCTGAATTCACTTGCCATTTGTCTTTGAATTAGACTTTTAAAGCTTAGAAATTATCTAGAAAATGTCCGTTCATTACAAAGGAAAAACAAAAGGGAAACCTAGAGTAATTCATCAGCACAAATTTTCCAGCTGGTTGGAGTCAGAATAGACACAAGAAATCAGACTTTCTAACTCCAAATCTAGGCCCTTTCTGCTCCATTATACTCTTAAAAATGGGAAAATTGAGGGTAATTTTTCTGTAGACAATTCCTATCTTTGCAAAAAACTTAATCCTTCACCTGCTACCTAAACTTGAGTTTCAATCCTTATTATGTTGATCAAGAGCTATTGACTGGGGCTTCCCTGGTGGTGCAGTGGTTGAGAGTCCGCCTGCTGATGCAGGGGACACGGGTTCGTTCCCCAGTCTGGGAAGATCCCACATGCAGTGGAGTGGCTAGGCCCGTGAGCCATGGCCGCTGAGCCTGCGCTTCCAGAGCCTGTGCTCCACGATGGAAAAAGAGCTATTGACTGACATTATACTGACCTCTTTCCTTTCTTTTTGAACAGCCCATGCTTTTCATTCCACCTTTTGATTTAATCACCCATCATGGGGGCTCCATTCTAAATCTTGTCCTTATGTTCCAAGGACATCTTTCAGTTGGAATTGGGATGAGATGCTTTCTTTTTGACAATCCAATTCTAGATTGTCTTCCCTTTCCAGAAACACTAATAAAGCCCTCTTTTCATCTCATTCCATAGAAAGAGAGTCATATGCCCATCACTAAGTCAACAACAGTGGCAAGGGAAATGGGATTACTTTTGTCAGCAGTAATTAAGACCCAACCCTGAAGCCAGGAATGAGCATTTGGGAAGGTGGATAGATACATAGATAGATGGATAGAAAGATAGATATGGAGATATGTATAGCTATAGATAGATCTATCTATGCTAAAAGAATGTCCCTATGTTGAATTTATCCAACGTGATTCAGGAATAGAGTTTAAAGTATCTGTAGGAAAGGATGGTTCCATAATCCTTAGAACAGTGATTTGCAAACCTCTTTTTTGTTTGAGAAATATGTTCTCCAAATGAATGCTTGTGCAGGGGTTCATACTTCAAAGATATCAAAGCAGACCTCCTTTTCTTGCAGAGGATGGAGGTTAACAGTGGTTCCTCATCCACCCAGGAAGCTTCTTAAGCTTAACTTGAAAACTCTGGAGAAACTCTCTTGCTCCATAGGGTGCAGTTTGCAAACCAATGTCTTAGATTTTTTGTTGGGTGGGTGCTGTGGAATTATTTCAGCCAGATTACTAAGAGTAGCTAATTATTAACTGATATGAGAATGATGTCTGAAGTTGATTTATTCTTTATTATTTATTGAATGACAAAAAGCCTATATATTCTAAATACCAGCCATGCTGTTATCATAGTTGATATTTAATTTTGAAAATTAAGAAAGTCATTGTGATTTTACTTCAAATGTGGAACTTTTTTATCACTGCATATAGATGGATATCAGGACTGCCTACAGACAGATCCAGGACTTTCTCATGAATCATAAGATTTACTCTATCTACATCAAAATCTAATCTGGAGTTAATCTGTTTATCCTAGGAAATAGTTTGACCAAAAGAAATTCTTTGTAGGACCATATTTAGAACCACTGTCTAAGCCTCATTAGACCATGTTTAGGACCAGCCTTTTTTTACATAGCTAAATACATGACAACATAGAGCCTAAAAGACTCATTTACATTTTGTATTATTTACGTTGCGAGTCCTTGACATTTTGATTCAAAGTTTAAAGATCAAACCTGTAGCCACCTACATTTCTCTGCCCCATGCATTTCTACCATTCCCTTTTATTGTTGAGATATGGGAAAAGGAGATAATAAAATGTCACATATTTTTAGTAATCAGTCCAGACTTCCTACAAGGACATTGCCTTTCTAGAAGAATAGTCACAGATCAGTCACGGAGAGTTCATACAGTGTATTAAACTCAGATATCTGAATTGATTTTTTGAGAGCTAGCAAGTCTTGATACTGCCCGTCAAGCTCTTATAAGGGACAACCACTGTGATGCAAGAATAAAGTGAGCAATAGAGTTATACACTTGAAAATTCCTGGTTTCCGTTTCTTAGACTTCAAACACTACACAGAACTTCTGTTCTGCTCAAGTCACCTCAGTGTCTCTAGATAGAAATGAAACCAGGATTACATTCCAAAGGACCAAACCCTCAGGTTAGTTGTTGTTGTATGTGTTCATTTGTTTGTTTATAATAAACAATGTTAGGAAGAAGGATAATGAGATACAGGTCACATGTGCCACATTTGTCAACTTTTTGTTCATAGCAGGCATCATTAACCAGAACTGGCCCCTCCTGATACAACCTATTTGCCACTTGCAATTTATTACACTAAAAATTTTAAAGTGAGATGATTTTGGAAGATTTCATACCTAAGACAAACAAAAAATAACTCTACAAACCAAATAAAATGAGCAGCTATGAAGAAATCAGCACTTAAAACTGAAGAAATCTGACATAAGGAAAGAGCATGAGAAAAGTACAAAAGTTCTTAAGTATATGAAAACATTACTTCCTTTTAAAAGCTTAAACTGTAAATATATAAAATAAAAAAATTAAATGTGGAGAAAAATGGGAAAAACTTAAGAATGAGTATCAAAAAAAAAGTAGAATCTTCTTGAACAACTTTTCAAATGAGACAGAATAAGAAAAGGTTGAAAATAAATAAGGTAACTGATGAAATGACAAAGTTTTAGAAGTCTAACAAATTGTAGAGTGTCGGAAATAGGAACACAGTTTGATTGCTAATGAATGATGGAAAACTGATGCACCATAAATTCAGGCTGACAACCACTAATGGCCTGTACATTGCACAGTAACATAGGTCTCTAGTTAGTTTTCCAGTGACACACTCTATGAATGTGAAAGCCTGCACTGAGTCTCGTGTTTATGTACTTCATAACTCTGGGGAGCACTGTTCTCATGGTAAATTGTGTGCATGGTAATCCCTAAAGAGGAGTGGGGCACAACCTGCTGCACGCGACTGCCCTGCCCAAGTCTGCCCTGCGCAGGTCTGCACGTGACTGCCCTGCCCTCCGTGATGTTTTCAAATCCCCTCCTGTCTCCTTAACATCTTGACTCCCGGTGACATCTCCTCAGTCACTCTCAGCAGATGAGTTTACCATCTATTATAGATATAAAACAACAAATGAAACTACGTCAAAATTCTGCCTTCAAGCCTCCAGTTATTTATTCAACTGTATTCATCCTTTTCTACTGTTCTGCAGATGAAATTGCTGTCTTATTTCTTATCTAGAGACTATTACTCCACCACCAATTATGCCTTTTTCTCAGTGTCTTCAAATTGTATGCATTTATGATTTATTCTATAATAATTTATTTCAAAAGGTTCCTATCTTAAAAGAGCCCCCCTTATCCCTCCAGCTTCTGTCCCACGCTCTGTTTTCTCATGATAGATTTTCTCAAAAAGTTTGCCCTTTCTGCTCCCAGTAAATACCCTTCAATCTGCTGTAACTAGGTCGCTAGACAATGCCATGTTACTAAATACAGAGTGCACTTTTCTTGCCTAAGTCAGGAGATTGTAAGAGACTTTGTCTGACTTTCAGTATCCTTAAGAGGAAGAAGTGAACTCCTCTTTTCCCTTTCCTTTGGGCTGGAATGCATTCAGGATGGCACAGGCTGGAACAGCCAGCCACCATGGGTCCAGACATAAAACTATGTCCTGATATCCATAGAGTTAACTGGCCAGCCCTGTATTACCTTCCTCTGCACTGCTGAAAAAGAACATATGGATTTCTATCTTGTTTAATCCATTGTATATGGGATTATTTTCATCAAAACAATTTAGACTAAACCCTCTCCAACATATTATACTGATGTTGATGACTCTCAAATCTATTTCTCCAGGAGGGTCAAGCTCCAAATTCCCATACACAATAACTTATTTGACATGCCTCATAGACGTCATAAACTAATAACTCCAAAAATTAATATTTGATCTTCATCTGCAAACGTGATTTTTCTCTTGCTTCCCAGTCTTTGATACACACACCGTCATCCACTGACCTTTGGAGTCAGGTTGGTCCCCTCTGGATTCCTCACATTCTCACTCTCACCCATGCCCAGTCCCTTCCTGTTGATCAGCAAGCTATTTCTCTCTTTTTTTCACTGCTATGAGCATAGTTCATCCTCTCTCACCAGGACTCTTCCAATAACCTGAGCACGATCTACAAAGGCCTGCATAATACAGTGGTTTGTGCTTCTCAGTCACTTATCAGGACACACTGTCCCTGTCTCTCCATGCCAGCTCTCTGAGCTTCTCTCATTTCTTCATACCTATTGAACTGTTCATCCTCTCAGATCTTTACCTGCACTTTCTTCTGCATGGAACACTCTTCTCTTTGCCTTTGCCTACGTAAGTGCTACTCTCCTGCATGACTTAGTATTACTTCCAAAGCGAAACTTTTTCTGAACCCCCAGGCTAGGGTAGGTTACCCTGTTATATACTCCTATGGCCAACTGAACATCTTGTTTTAAACAATACACTTATCCTCATGTAATTCTTTATTTACTTGAAGTAATCACTTATTCATTTTCTACCTACAGAGGCAGAAACATGTCTGTTCCATTCTCTCTAAGCCAGCACTTGGGATCAGGCACAATTCCTTGTACAAACTAAGGTATTCAGTGAAAACTTTTGACTTCTGATTTTGAAAACAATGAACAATAGATGGCAAAGCTGAAAAAAAAATAATTTAGGTCTTTTTCAAGTGTGTTTAACTAGGACTTAATTTAAGATACTTTATTAAACTGATACTCTGAGTTGCATTCACTCACCAGCTTATTTAGTAAATTGAAATGTCCTGGTTTATACATTTGAAAAAATAATCCAACAAATTATTTTTTAATTTCTCTATTACTAGTGAAAAAGTTTATGAGGACTTTGTAATCAAATAGGCAGCAAATAATGGGGCTTCCCTGGTGGCGCAGTGGTTGAGAGTCCGCCTGCCAATGCAGGGGACGCGGGTTCGTGCCCCGGTCCGGGAGGGCCCCACGTGCCGCGGAGCGGCTGGACCTGTGAGCCATGGCCGCTGAGCCTGCGTGTCCGGAGCCTGTGCTCCGCAGAGGGAGAGGCCACAACAGTGAGAGGCCCGCGTACTGCAAAAAATAAATTAATAAAAAATAAAAATAAATAAAAAATAGGCAGCAAATAAGTAATGAATAAATAGGAATGAAAAATACCAGAGGAGAAAGAACACAGTAAAGAGAAATCTGAGTGAGACTAGTGCTTGCTCTTTCAGTGACCGACCTAAGAGTTTTCTTGCCATCACTCATTTAGGCAAGGCAAGTAAGCACAGTGTGACTTTTCTCCAATAGATTTTTCCAGTTTAGCTTTTGCAAATGAGATAATAGATGTTACTTTGTTGTTGTTACTGTTGTTTATCTCATCCATTTTAAAAAACTGGATATCTGGGCTTGATACCAAACTTAGAAATATAAAATGGCTATTAGGTGACTCTAATGTTTGGCATTCTCTACCCTACAATTTTTAGTACATTTATGGCACCCTAACCATCTAGTCAATACAAAAAAGATATCCCATTATACTCTTGTTGGGGCCCTGCTTTTCCTTATCTAATTGCTTTGTGCCGAATCGTCAACACATTCTTATTTGAGAATAATCCTTTTCACCTTTTTGTATTATGGAAATATCTGCCTAATATGTTATAGGAATACTTCAAATAGATGCTGCACCACTATGACCTCCAACAGTTAAGTTTATGTGTATGTATTAGAATATACTTAACTTGATTAACTCATTTAACTTAAGAGGCATTTTCAAAAGTTAGTAAAAATCACATTAAGATCTAAAATCTCATAGGTAAATTTCCTTTTAAAAAAAGAAAGATGACTCTCAAACAATAGTCAAGGTGATTTAAATTATTTATCTTCCAACAAGAGGACTTTTAAGGATCCCACAATAAGAGTTATAATTGTTCCATTTGATCAACATCTAAATGTCCTTGACAGTTTATTCTGTACTTAAAAGAAAGCCCATTTCTTCAGGGACAGCAGTACAAAACAGCTAGATAGAACAAATCATGACTTCTCATCACTTTGGGATTCAGATAACTAATAGAGAGAGAATAGACACCAGGGCTTGTTGAGAAACTACACACACACACACACACACACACACACACACACACACACACACACATAGAGAAAAGCTCATCAGTAAAAAGATGGGATTATTCACATTTGTCTGACTATGCTGTTAAATAAATTGAATATTGAAGTGGGGGTAGTGCAGCAAAGAATTCTTTAAAAAGTAACAGTTAATTGAGTTTGAAGAATAAGTTCTCTTTCTTATTTTCTAACTAATCCTGGTTTCATCCTGAGAGATGCAGAGAAAAGGAGACAAAGAAAATCTAGTCATTTGACCTTCAGGACGTTGTCTTCACTTCAGGAACTTACTACCTCTATGACCTGGCTTTTCAATTTCAAACTATTTAGATTTGTTCCAGTATTCTAAACATTAAATAGTGTATTAGACAAACTCACAGGGAAGCAAAGCTTTCTAAAAATGCCTATTAGCAAACCCCCTCCCCCCCAAAAAAACCAAAACAACAAAAACAAGCCATGCTTCAGAGTCAAAGTGACTGCAGGGAAGATAACTGAGTGAAAGAAAGGTAACGAAATTTGCATTACTCTTCCTTGAGGATCAATCAGGAACCTACTAGACCTGAGAAGACAGCACTCTCCCTCCAATCCAACCTTACCAATTAAAAAAACTAAATGTCGTACATACAGCTAATGATCCAAGATAATGTTAAATGTCAGGAGCAGATTGTGTATGAAACCCAAACTCATTTAAGAAAATGGTTTTGTTTTTCTTCCCAACTATATATCTTCTTAACTGACATGTCAACAAACATAAATTACATAAGATTCATACCCTACAGTTTTCTCTAAGCACTCTGGATGGAGTGATATTAAGAAAAATTTTCAGATTTTCAAAGGGTAAAGGTGGCAAAAGGAAAGTTAACTTACTCTAAGAAAGCCAGAAGAAGAATCTATTGGGCTTCCTCTCTCCAGCTAAGAAATGGAAATGCTCACAACTGTTCCCTGTGCTATATGGTGCAACTCAACAGATCAGAGGAAAGATTGAATCAAATTGCATGCAAAAACCTTCACAAGCATAAAGGACTATACAAATTCTAAATAATAGTATTGCTCTTCTGTTTGTAGACATCATCCAACCCCAAGCAACATGCAAAATAATTAGAGGATAGAAAATTTGCTGTTATTTTTATCTACATGAATATTTCACCCAATGCAACCTCCTTTATCAAAACTTCTCAGAAATGATGGCTTTAATCCTTTCAGTAAGATTTCAGAATAAAACCTACAGGGCTTCCCTGGTGGTGCAGTGGTTGAGTATCTGCCTGCTAATGCAGGGGACACGGGTTCGAGCCCTGGTCTGGGAGGATCCCACATGCCGCGGAGCGACTAGGCCCGTGAACCACAACTACTGAGCCTGCGCGTCTGGAGCCTGTGCTCCACAACAAGAGAGGCCGCGATAGTGAGAGGCCAGCGCACCGCGATGAAGAGTGGCCCCTGCTTGCCAAAACTAGAGAAAGCCCTCGCACAGAAACGAAGACCCAACAGAGCAAAAATAAATAAATTAATTAATAAACTCCTACCCCCAAAATCTTCTTTAAAAAAACCCTACAGAATTCATGACAGTACCATACCTAATTCATAATCATTATTTCTTTGTGACTAATTTGGTAACTGGATTCTTATTCTGAATAATTTATCCTAAAAGAAAAAAGTCGTGGAGATGTATAATTCAAGGTGAAATATTCCTCTATCCATTGTAGTTGTCAATTTTTCAACTTTGTGTACATTAAAACTTTTTTAAGGTTTATTTTATTTTTTGTTTTATTTTGTTTTATTGGCAGCACGTGGCTTGCTGGATCTCAGTTCCCTGACCAGGGACTGTACCCAGACCACGGTAGTGAAAGTCCGGAATCCTAACTACTAGGTCACCAGGGAACTTCCTTAAGGTTCATTTTAAAATTTACTGTTTGTATTGAGCACTAGTCAATTTTGGTGGCCCAGCATGTAAATTCTTTTTGCTATGTTTAGAAAATGTCCCACCTTACAGTTCTTGATGGAAAGTAGAGCCTACTATTGAACCTAAAATACTAGAAACTTGCTTTTGTGGCCTCTCAAACAACTCAGTCAATCAGATGCATAGTAGACAAGAGCTAGAGATTCAAACATAATGTGAAGAGACTTCTTTCAAGAGGAGTACCACAAATGTATAATCCCCTTGGGCATCTGTGGCAACAATGGCAAATATGGTGTCACACTATTCTATGCCAGCAGCACCAGAGGTAAAAGCTATGACAGGTGTTCAATGGTGATTTCATCAGAGTCCTCCCTGCCCTGTTCTATCATGATTTTAACTGTGACCCTGGTTGTATGGTTCCCATAATCACTCTTCCTTTTCTTCCAGGAAGTTCTATTTATGGTCATTCTTCATTCTGCTAGCAACCCAATATCATTTTAATAAATTCCTGAGTAAATCAAAGTTGATTACTATTGCTTATATACTATTGCTACATGGACAAAGATAGATATATATATATATATATAATACTATATATAATGTACTATATATAATACTATAAAACTATAAATATATATAATATAAACATATGCAACTAAACTATATTTATAAAACTAAACATATTTTTTTCTAAATTTCAGAAAAATAAGGTAAGGACCTATTTAGGAGTAGAGCATATTGGAAAAGAAAAATAATTTAAAGAAAATGTGTAATGGCATAAAAATAACAAATCAGCAGTAATTCATTTGCTAATTAGTAATTCGTTAGCTAGAGGATAACATGGAGAGATTATAATCACTTTTATTTATGGAGAGCTATGTGCCAAATGCTGTACCAAACACTGTACTAACTTTTCACCTAATCCCCAAAAGAAACTATGAAGTAGGTATTACTGTTGTGGATGTGGATGGGAAACCAGAGTCTGGTGAAGCTCAGATAATTGCTTTATTGACACAATGAATATAAAGAACATATACGAACCTGGGTCTATCGGGTTCCAAAAATAAGCTCTTAACCATCATAACACTACCATTATGTTGTACTTATAGTCAATTTGTTAGACCAATATTGTATATAGAAGGATCATTTTCACACTTATAAACAATAATTATAAAGATAAATCCAATATTGGAAATGACAGATTTAATGAAAATTTTGCTTGAGGGTTCTGAATTTAAATTATGCCCTTGCAAAAATCCTTTCCTGTTCTCCAGCCAGTCGTTTTGATATGCTCATTACGGACTCTTTATAAATAGTATTAAAAAACAATAAGTTGTAAGTTTTCATTGAATAGATTTACAATGCAATAAAAAAGCAATCAAGTAAATTATTTCTATGCTCTAGGTTAATGCATATGTTTGTTTTATGGAAATGTATAAATTCACAGTCAGTCAAAAGTTAGAACATTTAAATGTGGTCCATTTTTCTCCTGTCCATATAGAATTTCTTTTATCTTGGTGTATCTCCATGTCCTGGCTCAGTCAAGTGAAATAATAGAGTATTATCACCTGTGGTTTCTGGCACCACTCAACCTGACCCCAGGAAATAATCAGAAAGGTCATACCTAAGACAAGGTCAGAGGTAGAACTGTAGATTTGGGCTCTTTTCTCCTAGCCTCCATAACCATTTCTCAACTCTTTCTCATCTGTAAAATCAGCCAACTGAAATAGAATTATTCTTGTTAATACTGTTAATAATTTTTGGTAATAGCATCCAGAGAACAGAGCTGGGCCTCCTTAGAGAATCACGGCAGTAACTGCACGAGGAAAGACCTTCACTCATAGGAGAACACACACAGATATTCAAAGAATTCATTCCAATTAATCTTTATTTCTATAAGAATTTTAAACTCATTCTGTTGGAGAGAGGGTGTAGGAATGCAGTAGGACATGGGCCTCAGAAGGCTGAAACAATGACTGAGGGTAAAAGATCAGGTTCCTTGGAGAGACCACTTTGGAAGGGTTCAGAACCAGCTAACCCCAGGGGACAAGTGGACAGTAATCACTGACCCCTGTCATTTATATTTGGCATCCCTAATATATACAAATGCTATCAATAGACATAGGAGTGAAAAAAAAATTTCTAGAAGAGAAAGAGGAATGTTATCCTATACAATTATGGTAGGTTTCTTAAACTTTATTTTAAAATTTTTTTCATAAGGAAGTTAGTCATAATTTCTCAAAATCTTAGTCTTCTTTATTATATGCTTAATAAAACGTAATCAATATTTGGATGTGGAAAGTAATTACTTTAATGCTGACTCTTGTCTTGAATGGTCAGGCTTCAGGCTCAGCCACAAGAATAACAAAAAAAGGAGTGTTTTTTTTCTTCTTTATAATCAAATCATTTAATTTTGCAATTTAACCATTAACCTTATTCAACAGACATAGGTCTTAATGACGTAGGTTGTTTAAAAAATCAAATACATCTTTAAAGGACAATGTTTTGCCACCACTAAGATTATTCGATAAAAAGTAGCCTAGATTGCAAAGATAAATCCACAACACCAAGAAACAATCTTTGGGTCTACAGTTTTGGTCAGCTACATTTGAAGACTATTTCCTATGCTGAAATGGTTGGAGCTGAAAACACATTGATCTAGAAATTATGCTAAATGGTATTCATAAGAAATGTACCTACCATGAAAATGAAAATAAACAGAATGACCATTAATATTCCTAACTTCAAGGAAAGTCAGTGTCATCTATCACATTATAATGATGTTTACATCACCTGGGAGTTTTTCAAATAAGCCTTGTAATGAGAGGAGTCCTCTAGGAAAGAATTTTGTTTTCAGTGTTCTCAGAAATCTGCCATCTCCACTTAGTAAACATCACACTCATTGTTTGGTTGTTACAAATTAATTTGGCTAATTGTCATTTCAGATTTTTTTTTTCTTACCCACAGTTGAAGCATCCAGTGTTGAATTTTCTGGTCAAGTGATCACTCATATGAAACTTGTATTCTAAGTCTCAAGTCTTTGTGTTCTATATTTAATGTATAAGTGTTGTGTGTGTGTGTGTGTGTGTGTGTGTGTGTGTGTGAGACAGAGAGAGAGAGTGATGCATATTTGATGTGATAAATATAAGCCTCCAAAGGAAAAATATTCTAATGCATAAAATTTATCAGTATCCAAATTTTATTTTTATTATGCCTTTCTGAATCTATAAAAATTTTCTTTAAATCTACTAAATACTTTTTTAAGAGAATGTTACATTTTGGGCTTCCCTGGTGGCACAGTGCTTAAGAATCCGCCTGCCAATGCAGGGGACACAGGTTTGAGCGCTGGTCCAGGAAGATCCCACATGCTGCAGAGCAACTAAGCCAGTGCGCCACCACTATTGAGCCTGCACTCTAGAGCCTGCAAGCCACAACTACTGAGCCTGCGTGCCTAGACCCCGTGCTCTGCAACAAAAAGTAACTCCTGCTCACTGCAAATAGAGAAAGCCCACGCACAGCAATGAAGACCCAACGCGTCCATAAATAAATAAATTAATTTATTTATTTTAAAAAAACGCGCGAGAGAGAATGTTACTTTTCTTTCCTGCAGAAATAACTTACCATTCTAAGCATGGTTTTCCTGTGCTTCTGTTTGTTTAGGCTTGAGGCTTGGGCGAGGGTTCCTTGTATTATGTGTGATTTTCTAAGAGCAGAGGATAACATTTTTTTTGTATAGTTCTGTTAAACTGAAATCAAAGAATCTAAGGTGTGACTAGACTTTGAAGGTTATTCTAATACAATTCTTTATATGTTCAAATTCCAGGATCAGGTGTCACAGTGCATTTGAGTAATCCAGTTTATTGGGATATTTTTCATATTGAGTTGAGCTAATCTTGAATTGAGGATACATAATTTTGATTTTTTTCTCCAAGATAAAAAATCCTCAATTTTTCTGTCATTTTTCATGTGAAATGGCTGCACCTCCTCTTCATTCTGATGATTTCTCCAGACACTCTCCATTTTAGGCCTCACTAAAGGGGTTGTACCCATAAATAAATCTAGTTGTCTAAGTAGAGTGGGATAATAGCACTCTTTATCTGGAAGAACAAAACAAAACAAAACACCTGAAATACCTTTCACACATTAAATACACACATTAAATGTGTCCTTTTCACACATTACCAGGAAAGGATAGAAGATGAGACAACTGCTGTCTCATCACTGTGTCCATACAGTTGGTCAATAATGGCCAATCGATTTTAATGAAGGAACATTTCTTACTCATTTCCTCATTTTTCTCCCCACTTGTGCCACTGCTATAGCTCATGCCTCCAAAACCTCTCACCTGTGCTGATTCAACAGCTGCCTCAGGATGTTTCAACCGCACCCCTCCCCATCCAGCTTCCATCATCACCATGGCTGTCAGAAAACCTCCCTAACACACAAATCTGATAACACTGCTGACTGTCATGTACCAAACATTCGCCATGTGCTTTATCCTCATTCCCCAAATTCTCCAAATCACTCTTCATGGTAGAGATCATTATCCCATTCTATAGCTGATGATAACAAGGTTTGAAAAGGATGGCTAAATTTCCCAAGATTGCACAGCCACTGTGTTGAAGAGCTGGAATTTGAACAGGTCTGCCAGCACCCAAATACCATACTCATTACCCTACCTCAGGATCCAGGTATCCATAGAAGGTGTACCACTTTCCAGCCTCAAACTGCCACTTACCGCCCCACAGAGTAAAATTCAGGAATCATGGTTTCCTGAACTTGTTATTCTCTCTCTCACTTCTTTCTGACTGCAGTATCCTATCCTCATTCTTGTCTAAATATAACGATGTTGAAGACAATAATGATTAAAATGGTATACTAGTTTCCTAGAGCTACTATAACAAAGTGCCACAAACTGGGTTACATAAAAGAAATTTATTTTCCTTCAGTTCTAGAAGCAAGTCAAGAATCAAGGTGGCAGAGGGTCATGCTTTCACTCTGTCAGCCTTTGCTGGTTGCAAGCAATCCTTGGCATCCTTAAGTTTGCATCTGTATAACTCTATTCTTTGCCTCTGTCATCACATGGATGTCTTCCTTCTGTGTGTCTGTGTCTTTACATGTTCTCTGTGTGTGTGTGTGTGTGTCTATCTCTATGTCTCTCCTCTTCTCATAAGGACCCCAGTTATATTGGAGCAAGGGTCCATCCTACTCCAGTATAATCTTACCTTAAGTTACATCTTAATTACATCTGCAAGGACCCTAATTTCTAAATAAGTTCACATTCACAGATAAAAGGGTTAGGACTTCAGCATATGCTTTTCGGGGAAACAACTCAACTTAGAACAAATTGTAACAGTAAATAATAGTAAAATAATAACAATTGTGTGCCATTGTGACTGACAAATCCACATTCACTGCCAGCTATTAAAATTCAGTTGCTTACTTACCCTGAGCAGCTTTCCTGATACCTCCTCTTTATCTCACATTTTAGGCAGTGATAAATGTTCCCTCCCCTGTGTAGCTCTAGATCCCTATTCACATTTCTATTACAGTATTTAGACATGTTATAATTATCTATGTGCAAATGTCTTCCCCTCCAGAATGTGAAATCAGAGTTCTGTCTTATTCAGTTTCTTAACCTTAGCACTTTGCGTCACAACTAACATGTAACAGATATGCATTAAATAGTTCCTTAACTAAATTGGTTATCCACCACATTGCCACATTAATAAATACCATAGTGCTAACAAGGTAGAATTAATTGAGTACTCAGTTGGTGGCTCGCCATGGTCTAAGTGTCAAGAACTGTGAATAGTCTGAGATTTCTTTTTCCTGCTTGCAAACTAACAAGTTAGTCTACCACAGTTTCATAGATGTTGGGAGAAAAGAATAGACTTCAGGGACACAGACAAAGGACTTTTTTACCCATGGAACAGCAGGCAACATGAGCTTCAAGTCTGCATCTGTTCTTCTTACCTCCCTGCACCCATAGCAGCAATATGTAGGTTGACTTCTGGGCATGCTGCCCAGAATGGATTTATGTCACAGCTGAGGAGCCCAAAGTTTAAGAAACCTTAATCTTTTAAAGAGAATTGCTAGCAAACCTGCCAAACCTTTGTCTTAGAGGAAGATAATATCTTTAAAAGATAATTATTCTGGTCTCTGCCCTGATGGAAGACATTATTTCTATCTCCCAAGGCTGTTTCTTCTACAAATATCCTTGAAAAGATAGTCCAGAGCAAAACTTAATATAAGGCATGCAGAAGCGCCATGGAGAATTAACTCCCAATAATAAGTGTTTTATATCCATTAGCTCACCTACTCTTCAACTTGATTGTATCCTCCTTTATAGATAAGCAAACTAATGCAATTGCTTTGTCATAGTTAGGAAGTAGAATGACATTTAGTGATTGGATGGGTTTCCTTTGCCTGCTGCTTGTTTTTAGGGTTTGAGAAAACTTTTATAGGGCTTCCCTGGTGGTGCAGTGGTTAAGAGTCCGCCTGCCAATGCGGATTGAGCCCGCCTGAGCCTGCGTGCCACAAATACTGAAGCCTGCGTGCCTAGAGTCCGTGCTCTGTAACAAAAGAGAAGCCACCACAATAAGAAGCCCGTGTACTGCAAGGAAGAGTAGCCCCCGCTCACGGCAACCAGAGAAAGCCCGCACCCAGCAACAAAGACCCAATGCAGCCAAAAATAAATAAATAAATTTATTAAAAAAAAAGAGAAAACTTTTATATCTCACTGTTTTGATTTAATGAATGTTTGTTATGTGCTGGGAACTATTTCATGTGATTTTATCCTCTTCCTTGGTGGTCCAGCGGTTAAGACTCTGTACTTCCATAGCAGGGGCATGGGTTCAAGCCCTTGTCGGGGAACTAAGATCCCGCATGCCACACAGCGTGGCCAAAAATGTGTGTGTGTGTGTGTGTGTGTGTGTATATATATATATACACACACACACATATGTATATGTATATATATAATAAAAATAAAACAACTCTAACATATGGGTATTATAGGAATATAAACTCTGACTACGTCATTGAGATGGTATAAGTAGTAGTTAAGTTAATATCTGAAAGCACTTTTCATAGTACCTGGCATTTAAGTGTTCAATAAATCATACATATTATTTTGTGCATTGTAAGATGAGGTATAGAAAGATTAAATGCTCATGCAAAGTTATAAAATTATAAGTAGCAAAGCTGAGATTGGAGTACAACATGTCTGAACAGCAGAATATAATGCTGTTGCTCATTATACTTGCTTATCCACCTTTATGATGTCTCACACCGTCTCTTCTGAACTGCACATCTCTTGTGATATCCCCCCGATTCTAGTTCTGATTCCCTTACATTCTTGGCTCTTCACACTGCTCTGTAGATCCCAGCATAATGATGCTTCTCCTGAAGTCAGATTCTCAGCTCCCACTAAGCCTCTCATGTCCTCTGGGCATCTCCAGGAAGGCAGATATAGCACACCATAGGCTGGGCATTGAAACACCTTCCCCAGCCCCCATGTCCCTTAGAAAATACTCTCTGGTGCAGTGATTCTCAAACTGCTGGGTGCAGTCTCAGCCTGGTTTAAGATAAATCTGTTGTGCCAAAAAC
The DNA here is from genome assembly GCF_000442215.2 of Lipotes vexillifer. Taxonomy (NCBI): domain Eukaryota; kingdom Metazoa; phylum Chordata; class Mammalia; order Artiodactyla; family Lipotidae; genus Lipotes; species Lipotes vexillifer. The sequence goes on along the minus strand of NW_006799230.1, from coordinate 102,855 downwards.
AGCATCATAATGAAATAGACTGAAACAAAATAGAACAAAATAAAATAGAAAATGTTATATTACATCTCACCTGAGAAAGGTAAATAATGTGTGTGTGTGTGTGTGTGTGTGTGTGTGTGTGTGTGTATGCACACACTGGGTCCCATTGTAAACAGTCAAAAGTTTGAAAGCCTCTTCTTCAGAAAAATTCCATATGTAGAAATCCACATACTGGTAAAACCTTTTCACTCTGGAATCTAAATGTCTGGACTAAATCTTTTTTTTTTTTTTTTAATCTATTCCCTTTTCAAACTCTTTTTAGGCAAAGGTAGGCAACTTGCCAACAAGGTAAGCAACTTGCCATCAAATTATCACCAACTACATTACCATAACCTATGTTTTTTTTTTCCAGTATTGATGCCAAGTGGAGAATTTTCCAGCAGATAGAAAGTCTACCTCATAGCTTTTGAAATCAAGGAGCTACAACATCAAGGATGTTCTTTTCAGGTTCTAACACAACTAGTCTGGCTCAGGCATTATGGTACAGTCTTATTTAATCTGAGAAAGACTTTATATTAATCTTAATAAACCTACTCTCTTCTTTTTACTAGATATAAACACATAAAAACTTCATGCTAATAAAAAATTCTTTTCCTTCGATGACCATTTCTCTTTATATTGCTCACACACAGTCTGCTTCTTAACTAATTCCCTTGTAATTTCCTCACATGTTGGGACCCATCCTTCAAGGAAATTTCCTTACTTGTCATCAGCAATCAATTAGGAATCATTAATTAGTCTATCATTTATCTGATTTATTTAATGCCAGTGTTCTCTTTGAAGGACTATTCTTATCCTCTAAATGTACAGGAAAGTTAGAGTTTATTAATTTAAACAGGAAGAAAGAGAAACTTAGGGACTTGAAATGACTTTCAAAGCTTTCTCAATTAATAAGTGTTTGTTGTCTTCTCTACTGCTTTGAATTCCCACATGTATTAGTTTTTTATGGCTGCTGTAACAATTATCACAAATGTAGTGGTTTAAAACAACAGAAATTTGTTAGCTTATAGTCCTGGAACTCAGAAGTCTGAAATGGAGCTCATTGGGCTAGTGAAATATTAGCGGGACTGCATTTCTTCTGAAGGCCTCTACCTTAGAATCTGTTTCCTTGCCTTTCTAGCTTCTAGAGGCCACTCATGTTTCTTGACTCATGGCACGATTACTCTGTTTTCAGAGCCAGCAACTTCAGGCCAAATCTTTCTCTTGCTGCCATCTATCTGTTTCTCTTCTGCACCTCCTCTTCCATTTACAAATACTCTTGTGATTACGTAAGGCCCATCCAGATAATGCAGGATAATCACTCCATGTCAAAGACAGTTGATTAGCAAACATAATTCCATTTGCAACCTTAATTCCCTTTTGCCATGTAAGCTAATTTATCACAGGTACTGGGGATTACAACATGCACATTTTAGGTGGCCAGTATTCTGTCTATCACACCAGGCATAATAGATAAACTATTATGTGTAGGACACTGGAGAAATGTAGATAGGTAAAAAGAGCCATAGAGATAGAAAGAAAAGGATGATAAATAATGAGGTAGAGATAAGGATAGGTATAGATGTAACTGGTATGTCCCCATTCACTAGCTTCAGGTACAAGTAAAATCATATTCTCACTAAAAATTTCAATCTCTAAGTGCCAAAATTAACAAGATGTTCCAAAACTCTCTTTTATTTTACCTAAGAATTATTCACCAACTTTAAGGATTAACTCAGTTTGAAAGGTATACTCTTTCTTTCAAAATCCTGCTGGTAAAAGATTAGAAAATTAAATCAGGGCAGGAGAAGCCCTAGTTTTTGTTGTCTCTGTTTGAATTACTGCCAGCACAGTGGAAAAGAGGTACAGACTAAATAGAAATATGATACCTAAATAGAACTTTATCCATTAATGAAATTTAAGGAGGAATTAAAACTCTACCTAGTACCAAAACAAACAAAAATATCAGGTCTAGTGACTGTCCCAGGCAAATCATATCCCAATCTGCAAGTAAATATTTAAGAGTACAGAAAAAAGAAAGAATATTCCCTCAACTCATTGTATGAGAAGACAATAACCTTTTTTTAAAATTTAATTTTATTTATTTATTTTATACAACAGGTTCTTATTAGTTATCTATTTTATACATATTGGTATATATATGTCAATCCCAATCTCCCAATTCATCACACCACCACCACACACACCCCTGCTGCTTTGCCCCCTTGGTGTCCATACATTTGTTCTCTACATCTGTGTCTCTATTTCTGCCTTGCAAACCTGTTCATCTGTACCATTTTTCTAGATTCCACATATATGTATTAATATATGATATTTGTTTTTCTCTTTCTGACTTACTTCACTCTGTCTGACAGTCTCTAGGTCCATCCACATCTCTACAAATGACCCAATTTCGTTCCTTTTTATGGCTGAGTAATATTCCATTGTATATATGTACCACATCTTCTTTATCCATTCATCTGGAGATGACAATAACCTTAATACCAAAACTTCACTAGGAAAACATAAAAGGCCAATTCCATTTACAAGCATAGCTTAAAATTATTTATTTATTTATTTTATTATTAATTTTTATTGGAGTATAATTGCTTTAATCTTGTCTTACTTTCTGTTGTACAGCAAAGTGGATCAGCTACATGTATACATATGTCCCCTCTCTTTTGGATTTCCTTCCTATTAAAAAATTTTAAATAAAATATTATCAATCAAAATCAAGCAATGTGAAAAATAAGTGATCAAGTTTTGTTTAATCTCCAGGATGCACGCAGAGATGAGATTCAGATAATATATCTGAATGAGTCAGAATAAAGTTTTAATAAAATTCAGAAAACATGTTTCTTTTCTAAGAGAAACAGGTAAAAACTTCCCATGCAAAAAGGGAATAGAATTGGACTTTTTTTAACCCAATAAAGTGACTTTTAAAAAGTACAACAAATGGCATATTTAATGGAGGAATATTTGTTTAATTCCCTTTAAGTGAAGAACAAGAAAGGAATGCCCACTGTAACAACCACTTTTTGAAATTGCAAGAGGGACAAGGGGAAAAAAGTGTTAGGATTTGGTATGGAGAAAAAAAGATTAATTCTCTAAAGACTTTAAAAATTTATTGTTATTAAGGCTTTATTTTTTAAGAATCGTTAAATGTTCACAGCAAAACTGAGGGGAAAGTACAGAGATTTCTTATACATCCCCTCCCCCCCACACATACATAGACTCCCAGTATCAATGTCCCCCACTGGAGGATACATCTGTTAAAATTGATGAACGTATATTGACACACCATTATTATCCAAAGACCATAGTTTAAATTACAATATACTCTTACTGTTGTACATTCTAGGGATTTTAACTTTAATGAAATCCAGTTTATTGATTATTTCTTTCTTAAACTATGCCTTTGGTGTTATATCTAAAAAGTCATTGCCATACCCAAGGTCATCTAGGTTTCTTTTGTGTTATCTTCTAGCTTTATAGATCTCCTAAGGAGTTACATGGCCAGCGCCAGAAGAAGAAAAAATGATCTTCTGGCACTGGCCATGTAACTGCTTAGAAGATAACGTTGCTTTCTCAATCCTATAAGGGGTCACGGTGACCCACCACTAACCTTGTACGTGCAGACATCTTTGGTATGATGCCAGTAAATCATTTCCCTTAAGGATAGCTATTGATGCAGAACAGACTGGTCAGATGACTTGGGGAGATACTGGATCGCACCTAATGGAAGTTCTTAGCTTAAATACTTACTATTTATGTTACTAACTATATTACTTGTATTCACCAAAATCACATACATACTGGCCTCCCCCTTTACCTCTTCAGAACAGTTCTCCAAACTCTCTGAGAGACTGTCTTCCTGGTTATAATACTCAATTTGGCTCAAATAAAATTTTCCATTTCTTTCTTAGATTGACTACTGATTGATTTTTTGCATTGACAATGGTAACCTTGTTATTGAGGCTTTCCTTGACCAATCCTAGCTACAGACACACACACTTCACATCATATCATTTTTCCCTGCTTTATTTTGTTTCTCTTTAGTGCTTATCTCTACCTAATGTTTTATGCTTTATTAATTTATTTTGCTATTACAACCACTATTTTACGGGTTTGTATATATAATAGAGGTAATATACACAAGAATAATAAATATCAAATTCTGGATAACTTCATTAATTAAAGAAGGAAACAGGGTCAGGAAGTAATACACAGGAGCTTTCAAATATATCTTAAGGTTAAAAAGAAAGAATCTGAAGCAAATCTGGCACATTAACATTTTTCAAAATTATGAAATGAGTACTCAGATGTTTCTTGTATATTGTGTAAAATTTTCCAGGGAGGAAAACCCATCTACCCCCAACCCTATTGTTTCATTCATGGTTAAGGATATTTTACACATGGACTTCTATGGTTGTGACTCATCACATTAGGAACTCCACTCTCCTTGCCACAGTTGCTAGATCAGACGTGACATCCAGTCTTGGTCACATGCAGTGCTGGACCAGCTCTCCCCACCCTCCATTGTTCTTGACACTGATTCCTACTATAGCCATCATGGTGAGTTTCCTTAGGTAACATCTAGTGTTCTTTGCCTTCAAAAGACCTAAGTAAAGACCAGCTTCAGCCATAAGAGTGGATATAATAAAATTCTATCATGGAAGCGAATGATTTCTATACACTGTATCCTGCAAAGCTCCTCAGGTGTTATGCAAATTTTTCCATATCCTTCTCAGGAGACTTTGAACTCTTCCTACCAAGAATATTAAGGGGACATCTTTATAAGGAGAAACAACAATAGCAACAACAAAGTTTTCATCACCCTAAATTTATATCACTAAGATGAGCCACTTAAATGAGTCTAAACAAATGCAGTCTACTCCAAAATGACCCACTATCTACCCCAAGACCAGGAAGCTGTTGACAACTTAAATAGCGGCATTGATTGCTCAGTGTCTGACTAATTGGGTTCCCACCAATATACTTCATCCATATTTAATTGCTCCCTTTAAGAACCTGAGTGTGGATATGATATTCTGTCTCTACTTTTCAAGTCATCTGCAATTTAAAAGAGGAGATTTTTACTGTGGTTTAAAAAAAAAAAAAAAAAGCATTTTAACAAGAATTTAAAACTTTAAGTGGAAAGAATTCTGCTTCCACAGCTCAATTTCAAGCATCAGTGCCCCCTTACTCTCTTTTTCTTTAAGGCTTTGACTTTGCTTATGCCTAAACCTAAAGACATTCCTCTACTAACATAATTTATTTCACATAACTAATTTAAATTCCTTCACCTCACCATATTTCATTTCTACTTAATGTTTATTTTCGTATGGGAAATGACTATTAACTGTTGTAATAATTTTTAAGAAGCTATTCATCTCTTTATACAATACTGTTTAAAATGTAAAATAGTAATGGTTTAATATGCACTTACATAATTTTATAGAAAACTACCCCTTTCCTCCCTGCCTTTCTGTATTAAGAAAGGATGTTGAAATGTAAGATAAATTTTTACTGTTACAATCATGTTATAATGAAGTATAATTTAACCTCACATTTTAAAAGCAAATACTAGTTTAGATGTGGCTTACTTCATAAGTCTATATAATTAAATTTATAGTAACTAATCCTACAAGAAGATAGTGTGCACATTTATCAATATTTTTGAGAAGACAAAAGGGAGCCTCTTCTTTTGAGGATGAATGCAAATGATGTGCCCTCTACAGTTTAGTGTCTTTCCACAAATACTTCAAATTCCGTTGTGAGGGTGACACACTTTATTTTACTGATGAAAGAAGTGAGGCAGATAAACTCCCTCTACCCAGTTTTTTTTAGATCTTAAGAATCATACACAGAATGTTTTTGGCAGAAGTCAAAACTTTATTATTCTCCAGACAAACTCCTTGAGAGTTTCTCTAATAATTCTGATAGACGTCCTGCCATGTGCCCGACGCCATACAATGTTTGGCAGATGATATCAGGATATAATCTGAGTGCATAGCTGTTCAAGCTAGAAGTGCTTGTACCTAAGAATCATATGGTTTTATTACAGGACCGTTCAACCCTAGATGCAACTGCGGTTTAATAATGTTTATCTTTAATTCATTCCATAAACAGTTTTCAAATGCTAACTATATGTGAGGAATTAACTAGATGTTGAGGAAACAAAAGACTAGTAAAAGGAGTTCTTGAGGGCTTCCCTGGGGGCGCAGTGGTTGAGAGTCCGCCTGCCGATGCAGTGAACACGGATTCGTGCGCCGGTCCGCGAAGATCTCAAATGCCGCGGAGGGGCTAGGCTCGTGAGCCATGGCCACTGAGCCTGCGCGTCCAGAGCCTGTGCTCAGCAGCAGGAGAGGCCACAACAGTGAGAGGCCCGCGTACCATAAAAAAAATAATAATAATTAAAATAAAATAAAATTATACCTTTAAGAGGTATTTTTCTAAAGTTAATATATTTTGTATTGACTCTAAACATTATGTTTCATAATTGAAATTAATTATCTATTTCAACAGAATGTAATGAATCAAATCTGTATGACTATTTTGAAGACATTGAGGTGTATCATAACATTAGAGACTTGGTTTCAAAGCATCCTGCAATCTCTACAGTGATTCCATTAAGAGAGAGGCTTAAACAAGTCTGAGATTGGAGTGGTTACATGGGTTGTTTTGCTGGCCACTGTACCCATAGTCACTAATCCAAATAATTATATTCAAAGGATCACTAGAGAATTAACAAATATATAAATACTTTTACTTATTAATTTATTAATTCACCTACTGGAAATAAACAGAGAAACCAAATACAGTATGGAAAGTGTGAGCTATTACCCAGAAGGATCAGGGAATTATAGGACCTGGATATGGACCTCAACCACTATGAGCCTTGGTTTTATTACCAATAAGCGGAAAGAAGTGTCTTAATACAGAGCAAGCTGGAAAAATAGAATTGAGATCTCGATGAAAGGGACATTTAATTACACTAAGTAAAAATGTAAATAATAAAGAAGAAATTAAGAGAAAAACATATTGAAAGAAAAAGAACCATGAACAGAAAAGAACAGGTTCAAGAAAAACAATTCTGGGGCTTCCCTGGTGGCGCAGTGGTTGCGAGTCTGCCTGCTGATGCAGGGGACGTGGGTTCGTGTCCCCATCCGCAAAGATCCCACATGCTGTGGAGCGGCTGGGCCCATAAGCCATGGCCGCTGAGCCTGTGCGTCTGGAGCCTGCACTCCACAACGGGAGAGGCCACAACAGTGAGAGGCCCGTGTACCGCAAAAAAAAAAAAAGAAAAAAAAGAAAGAAAAACAATTCTGGAAGTAAAAAATATCAGAATTGCAATTTAAAACTGGGTGTGTAGTTAAACATCAAGCTTAGATGCAGAGAGACAAGAAATAATTAGTTAAAGATAGAGAATGCTGCATATATAAGAGAATGTTTAAATGGAGAAAGTCTAATATATGAATTTTTAAAACGTTCCAGAAAAAGAGAAAAAAGAGATAAAGGACAGCATGATAAATAAAGCTGTTTTTCATGTAATTAGCAAGCTTATTATAACAAGATAAATTTTTTAAAGTAGAATAAATAAGAAAGAGAGAAGAGATAAAGGAGGTATAGAAGAAGAAGCAGAAAAAAAGAGGAGAAAAGGAATAAGAGAAAGAAGGCAGGCATTTTCCTTAAGGATATAGAGACTCACTATAGGTCTATAGTAATTAAAACAGTGTGGTATTGATGCATGAACAGAAAAACAATGGAGCAGAATAAAGTACATGGAAAGAGATCCACAGATATGACACTAGTATACGAGTGATGTGAAATTATAAACCAGTGAAGAGGTGGACAATTGCTGGGACAATTGGCTATTCTCATGAATAAAAATACAATTAGATCTTCATCTCAGATCATATACAAAAATTCAGCCAAGTCAAAATATACAATTTTAGGGCATTTCAAACTGAACTTACATATTTTTTTAATTGATAAAAAATATATCATCAGAATTTTTTTATGCTATAACCATTATTTTATGCTGGATAACTTTATTTTCCATGGAAATATATTTTTATATACATGCTTGCTTTTCTGTTTTCTTTATTATGAGCTAGTTCTTTATTAAAAATGCACTTTCTAAAATTGTCCAATTTTAACTATTGAGTAACATTTCATCCACTATTCAATATTTTAAACATCAACTAAGGGTAAGGTACGTACATTGATTACAGTTATAAAACCTTTAAACTTTTTCAATAATTCATTGGTTAATATTTTTGTTTCCAAAATTTCTTCTGTTCTTTTTACCATCTATCATTCTAAAAATACATTTTCTAAATATATTCTTTAAACACACCTTTAAATCTTCATATAAATATCTGCATTTCTTCCTCCCCCTCCCTCTCAAGAAATATTATTCATGGTCTCCTACTGAGCTTCTATGCTATTTTCAAATGTCACGTGTTTTGACTATTTACTGCTGTGAACACACTCCCCTAAAACTTAGTAGCTTAAAACAATGACCACTTAATTGTTACTTACAATAATACAGGTCAGATATGTGGACAGGGCACAGTGAGTTTGGATGGTCTCAGCTCCACAAGATGGCTGCTGGGCAGCACAGGCTGCACATGATTTGTCAGACCAGGCCAGGCAAGATGAAAATGTGGGACTTTGTTTACACATTATTAAGGATTTTGAGTTGGTGACAGCAGAACACTAAACCAAGCACAGGGCTTCTCAAGGCATGGGGCCTTCTGTTTGACTGTTCAGGTCATACAGCACCCAGCAGCATGCCCTGCTGCTGAAGCTGGAACATCCAAGATGGTGTCTTCACTCACATGCCCAGTGTGTTAACTAGGATAGTTGGAAAGACTGGGGGCTTGGCTACAATGGCTCAGCTGCGGTCACTGTGTTTGGGACCTTGTTCTCACTGCTGGCTGGGTTTCTTGACTCTCCTCTATGTAGTTTTAGGACTTTTCTCTTTCTACATGGTATTGCCACATAGGGTCTTACTTTGGTTTAGGCTTCTCATAGCCTGGAAGATGGATTCCAAGAGGAAGAAAGTGAAAGCTGCCTGTTCTTCTGGACTTAGAAGTCTACTGCATTCTATGGGGTGAAGCTAGTGGCAAGGCCAGCAAGGATTTAAGGAGAGGGTAAATAAGCTGCATTCCTTGATGTGAGAAGCAGAATGTGATGTGAAAGAGAAGGAAATGTGGGGACTATCATGTTAAGTGCATAATATTAGAGATGAAAATTACTATAAAAATGTGAGGCAGAAAGCTTAGCATTGAACCCAGGA
>NW_006799230.1:75896-93520 GCF_000442215.2 Lipotes vexillifer | reverse complement strand
CTTCCGATCTACTCTTTCCACTGGTCCAAACTTTATCTCAAGGATTAGGCTGGATTTTATTTTAAGAATTACATCAAAATAAAAGGGCTTATAACTACAGGGTTTTTATTGTCTGTTTGTTTTTGTTTCTCAGAATCATGGTAAACAAGCTATACACACCAAACTTAGTTAACATTCAATGAACTGAGGGTTTAAATTGGAATTATAAAAATTTATCCATAATTTGACTAAGAAGGAAGTGGTGTTTTTCCACTAATTTCTGAACTAAAAGTGAGAAAAGTCTATTGCTTTCATACTATTAAATGATTTCTATAAAACTCGAATGACATTATATTTCTAATTATTTTTATATCATTAAGTAATAGAAATTAGAAAACTACAGCTAAATTGAAAAGAAGGAAAACTGTATAAAATTTAGGAAATGCATACAATTAAAAATATTAACTAATTTTTATTTCCATTACTGAGACTAACCACTATTAATATTCTATGCATATCTTCATTAATTTTATCACCATTGAACACAGTATAAAAAATAAGCTTAGAAACATCTCTGTTATTTTATTCATCAGCACCTTTTCCCTACCTTAAATTACAATTTTTCTGTATCATTACGTTTGTTTTCAATTTCTTCTCACTTATCTATTATTTCCAAGGTTTGGCCAAACGTTACTTGCTTCAATAAAGGTATTACAAAGAAAGGAACTATTTTCCTGTACTAGAGTAAATTACGGCTTTAGAGTCAAATTGTTTGGCAGTAGATGGAATAAAGAATATGAAACTATAAAGGAAACAACATTATCCGAGGTAGAAGAAGAAAACTGAAGGAATTGTACTGTCTTGTATTTCCAAAATAATCCTGCTAGATTTTCTTACATTGTTATTTCTCAAATAGTAGCAACACCATAACTTTCTTGTAAAGAGAAAAGGGAAAGGCTTATCCATAATTTAAGTATGAGTCTAAGGTAATTAACTGTTTCATTCAAATTTTTGAAAATTACATTTATTACATAGCTTTCTTGCCTTCAATAAATTTTGTTTCCCTCATATTTTGGAATGTGAAGTTAAATAGAATTCACTGAGTGGTTTCCAAGTCAAAGTGAGAACCTTTTAAAACAGAGCTCCTAACACAGTATGGCACCTGAAGCAAATGTAAATTAGATATACCATTACCTAAAAATTATTTCTCAATTTTGACATCTAGGTCTTATATTCCAAACAGCAGATTTCTTGAGTTTTTACATCGTATAAAATTTGTACACATATGAATCCATGTAACAGAAAATTGTCAAATATGTTCTTTTCTCCTCTGAAAACTCATTTTACCATTGCTGAAATGTCAATAGGTAACATTATAATGGTTTTAACTTGTCAACCCATCATTGCAATGTTTGAAAAATTATTTGCGAATAACCAAAAAATATATCACAATTATTTCTAGATGATCTTTAGGAAGTTTGCATAACAGAATATTGAATGGAATTTTCCTGTTGTCTTGTTGTGCTCCAGCTTTAAGCTAGAGGTAAAGAATGTACTGGACATTCTAAAGTGAGCCTCCTACAACTGGTCCAGTCCCGGCTAACTCTGAAGCAGAGCAAGCCCCTGTTGACAGTCCAGACAGGGAGAGGATGGGACCAAGGAAAGCAAAATTATAGTCCTCAGCCTCCTGGGGAGTGTAATGTTCACAGAGAAATTTTCTTTCCATTGCACTGGGAGGATGGGGCACTCTTTCTTCGGTGAATGGGACTCCCTCCCACAAGTACAGTTACTCTTAACTCTCTGGGAAGCTGGGAGGTACTATAGAGCTTCAAGGCTATTCATAAAATCCAGGCAGCTATATCTGCTGTTCCCAGAATCACCCAAATTAAGCCTTTGTTTGTTTGGAGTGGGAAAAGTGCTAGATTATCATTCTTCTCTACTTGGGTTCCTGACATTAGTTCTACCAATTGCTTTTTTTTTTTTTTTTATTTGGCCACACCATGCACCTTGCGGGATCTTAGTTCCCTGATCAGAGATCAAACACAGGCTGCGGCAGTGAAAGCACCAAGCCCTAACAACTGGACTGCCAGGGAATTCCCACCGATATGCAAAACCTAGCTTTAGAAATTTCAAATGAAACTTTTCTCTTTCAACAAAGACTGTCACTTGGAAATCAAAAGCACTTTTGCTTTCAAGGTATTGTTTGCAAGATAAACTTTAAAAAGCCAGAATATATGCACCTGTATGTACATAAGCAGAGAACAGAAGGGAATATTGCTACCAGAGCAATGGGTACAAGGAAGCATGTAAAACAATATCTTATTTAATACCACGACTGTTATCCTGAGCTGGTACAACTGAGGCACAGAGCTCCAGAAAAACATAACCAAGACCCAAATTCAATTGTTCTGACTTAAACTAATGCATTTTTTTTCTTTTTCTATGTTACTACATTACTTCTATCTCACATGATCTCAAATTATTTCTTTTACACTTGTCAAGACCAGTTATATAATAATGATGTTTATTACTCATATTTATAACTAGAACTATTACATCAGTTTAACATTTAAATGTTGTTGTCAAGAAAATAAAAATAATACTATCATATTAATAAAAATCAGTTATTAAAATTGAAAGCTAAAGTAATAATCTACTTGAAAAGTCTGAAGACTCTCAGTAAACAAAATAAAATAAATGGGAAAATTACCTACTCTTTGTAAAAATAAAACTAATAATACATACCAGAAATAATTAATATTTACAAAGTACATTTGCAGGACCTGACTAATAGAAACTAATTTTGTAACTAATGCAAAATAAAATATTCTAAAAAAGAACACAAAATTTGGAAAAGTAAGTTGCATTAAGACTTTTATTCTCAAGTGAGTATTTAAATATTGTTTTATTTTAAATATTTACAATAAAAAGGAAATTATTTTTCTATACAAGTTGAAATAATAAGTTGTAATACTCTTTTAAAATTTATTTTGTAACATCTTTATTGGAGTATAATTGCTTTACAATGGTGTGCTAGATTCTGCTTTATGACAAAGTGAATCAGCTATGCATATACATATATCCCCATATCTCCTCCCTCTTGCATCTCCCTCCCACCCTCCCTATCCCACCCCTCTAGGTGGTCACAAAGCACTGAGCTGATCTCCCTGTGCTATGCGGCTGCTTCCCACTAGCTATCTATTTTACATTTGGTAGTGTATATATGTCAATGCCACTCTCTCTCTTCGTCCCAGCTTACCCTTCCCCCTCCCTGTGTCCTCAAGTCTTAACTTACCAACATTGTAGGCTACTTTTACTTTTAAATACTATTTGAAGTAGATAATGAGACAATATTGTTTCAATTATCCATGTGAAAATTCAAGCACTGTACCAACAGACACACACAAAAACCCCCAGATTCCCACATGATATACTTTGCTTGAAGAAGAAATTTTTAAATATTAGTGTCATAAAAACACATTATGCTTTGCCTAAAGGCATCTAAGTGGTTTCTGATGTTTGGGCATTATGTAAATGATTTTTCGAAATATCTTTTTGTGGATTTTCATCTTTATTTTAATGCCAAATTGGATTTCATGATGCCCAGTAGGCAACTGACGTTTTTAAGCTTATAAACTATACCCATTTTTATATTTTATTTCATTCTTTTATATTTTATTTGCATGTTCCTTCTGTTTCCAATAACTGTAAACTTTATTTTAAAATGATAAAATATCTTCAACATGCTAGGTTCTATGCTTTCCCAAATTTAATGAATTCCAAACCAAAGAAACTCATATTGATTAAAACCCCTCTATCATTAAAAAGAGTTGCATTCAAATAAAGTCCAGTTTAAATAAAGATAACTCTTTCTTGCTTCTTACAAATTATTAGTTAAAATGTGTTAAATATCTTCAGTTTAACCCTCCAGGTTTACTCTACATCCTCCTTCGTCTTGCTCTACTCCCTAGAAGAATGACCCATTGGGATTGCATCCGATTGCTCCATTGTCTTCAGATTTTCTATTGCAGCTGGGCAATGGGAAACAGCAGCAGGAGATCAGAATGTGGGAGTAGAGTGATGTTAACACACTGATATCCGCTGTTCTCTTCTTAACCAGTCGCCATTTGGCTCTGCCCCTTAGCTGAAGGTCACAACTTCTCCATATAATTATCCTCTGTGGGTCCTAGTAGCCACTCCTTCCCCTTCCTCTTGCCCCTTTAGGTCTAGGTGTGCTAATGGCTTCCCAAAGTATTACCCTGTAAGGGTAATTATATTTCTTAAACCTTGCCCACACCTTTAAAAATAGTCTTTTAATTAAACTCTTCTCAAATAACCTAGCTTGAATGACCTATTTGTTCCCTTCCAGGACTCCCACTAATACATACAATTTCTCATAGAACTTTCTGAAATATTTATATAGTTCAATACTCTTGGTACTCATAGAACCTTAAATGTTTTTATACATAAGCTCAAAGGTCAACCTGTTGCTAGTGTGTCATAGTAGCATGTAATCTAAATTGCCAGTAACTATGCATTTCACTTTAATATCTCTCAGCCCCCATTGTATTATCTAGAGTCTATGTTGTTCAGTAATAACTAGAGTGTTCTTTTACGATTTACTTTCCCTCATGAGCTTCTTAGTCTTATCCTTTTCTGAAATTCCTTCAGTCATTGGCTTCACTCTCATGACTAAGTTTTCTCAACAGCTGTGATTAAATATTAACTTAAAATAATTAAAAGGGTGGTGGTTCTGCATAAATGTAACTTTAGGAATGCAGATTTAATAGGTCCCTAGAGGTACCCATGTCACTCTAATTTTCTACATACTATTGAAAATTATGAAAATATACTTTGTAGGCTTGTAAATGTAGCTAGACAAAAGTAATAGCTGTAAGGTCTAGATTTTCCATTATTATATTATGCGATGACCACTCTCAGAAGTCAGGAGAATTTGAAACCCCAAATAATGCAGAATTTAAGATACTCAAAAATACTAAAGAGTCATGAGCAGGGCCCAAAACTTATTGAGCTGTAAGACCCCATGACTGGTACCTTCTCCCAATACAATAATCACATCATTCTAGTCTGTCATTTTTATGCCCTCTTGTAATATTTAGTTCTCAGATAACCAATAATATTGTTTTATAAAAAAGGAACTCAAGTCCCTTAATTGATCTCCCTACTTAAAGTTTTACACAGCTTCAATATCTTTTCTAAATGGTCACAGGGTGCATTTTCTAAAACAAAAGCACAAAAGACTTTGAGTAGCCCCCATCACAGATTTACAAGATAAATTCAAGACTGTCACTGAATACTTACTAACACACTAATCGTTTTGAACTTCCTTGTATTTAACTTTCTATTTCAGCTTCTCAGCCTTCGATCATGCCATTCTCTCTGCAAAGAACCCCTTTCTCCATCTTGCCTACCTTCTGCACATCCAGTCATCTTTCAAAACTCAGCTCACATTTTGACAACATGCCTGGTTTCTAAATTGTTAGCACATCCTGCCCCTAATACTAAGGAGTGTATTTCTATTTTAGTGCCTAACCTGCATTTATTTATTACATGAGTTTCCCTCTATTAGACTGTGAGTTCCTTAAGGGCAAAGACGGTGCTTATTCATTGCCATTTCTCCTGCACCAGCTAAGTGACTGGCATTAGAGGTACTCAATTCTGAATGCTGCATGAATGGTGATGGAACTCCTGGAGCAGATATGTCCTCCATCATTCCTCCTCCCTAGCAGTACATTTACTGCAGTTCTTTGAACAATGTTTTAAGATTCTAACCAAACTCAGTCAAATGGTGACGTATATGAGGCAGAAGAACCACACTTCCTTACAAAAGAATCCCAATCAATAACTGCAAAAATTGTGAAGAAAAGAAAAATCATTATTAGAAAACTACAGTAATAATTGCTGCAGGCAAGATCCATCAGTGCCTGTTAAAATTATTGAGCAGAAGTTTAAGGAGAAATAGGATACTTAAATTGTTTCAAAGTATCTCCTCCCAAATTTTTATTAGTTACAAAGAGAAAAAGAGTAACTTTACAGTGGAGAAACCTATTGGACACTACCTTAACCAAGTTTACATGACCAGCGTGAACTCATGTCAGTGTCACGTACCTCCATGATGATACAATGACTACACTTTACCCATGTGGTATCTTCCCAATTACTCATGACCCCAGTATGACTATGAGAAAACAGCAGACAAACTTAATTTGAAGGACATTCTGCAAAATACTCAACCATTACTCTTCAAAATAATCAAGGTCATGAAAGACAAGGAAAGAGCAAGGAACTATCACAGATTAGGGGAGACTGAGGAGACATAAATACTGTGTGAGATTCTGGAACAGAAAAGGCACATTGGTAGAGAAACTGGCAATATCTGAATAAATGTCACTGATGGTTTAAAAGATGAAAATAAATACACAACTGGAACTTGGCATCTTTTGACCATCAGTTTAAACTTCCAGATATAAAATAAGTACTGGGAATGTAATGTACAGTATTATTGACTATAGTTGGTAATACAGTATTGTATATATGAAAGTTGCTACAAGAGTAGATCTTAAAAGTTCTCATCCCAAGGAAAAACTTATAACTATGTTGGTGACGAATGTTAACAAGACTTACTGTGGTGGTCATTTTAAAATACATACAAGACGCAGACACAGATGTAGAGAATGGACTTGAGGACACGGAGAGGGTGAAGGGTAAGCTGGGACGAAGTAAGAGAGTAGCACTGGCATATATATACTACCAAATGTAAAATAGATAGCTAGTGGGAAGCAGCTGCATAGCACAGGGAGATCAACTCAGTACTTTGTGACCACCTAGAGGGGTGGGGTAAGGAGGGTGGGAGGAAGGCACAAATGGGAAGAGATATGGGAACATATGTATATGTATAACTGATTCACTTTGTTATGCAGCAGAAACTAACACACCACTGTAAAGCAATTATACTCCAATAAAGATGTAAAAAAAAAATTAAAGGGCAAAAAATAAAAATAAAAATACATTCATATAGTATAACTGAATCATTTTGCTGTACACCTGAAACTAATGCAATGCTGTTAATCAACTATACTGTTATATAAAATAAAAAGTTAAAAAAATAAAATAAAATAAGATTAAAAAGCTCAAATAGATTGCTCAGGAAAAAAAATGCATACATATAACAAATCATTATGTTGTACACCTGGAAATAATTGTCATATAACATTATATCTCAATAAATTTTTTAACTATATAAATAAATTTCTTGTTTTTAATTGAGGTATAGTTGATGTACAATATTATATAAGTTTCAGGTGTACTACACAGAGATTTACAATTTTTAAAGGTTATATTCCATTTATAGTTATAAAATATTGGCTATATTCCCTGAGTTGTACAATATATCCTTGTAGCTTATTTATATTATACAGAATAGTTTGTACCTATTACTCCCCAAATTTATTTTTTTTAATAAATTAAATTAATTACTTAATTAATTAATTTGTTTTTGGCTGAGTTGGGTCTTCATTGCTGTGCACGGGCTTTCTCTAGTTGCTGCTAGAAGGAGCTACTCTTCGCTGCGGTGTGCAGGCTTCTCATTGCAGTGGATTCTCTTGCTGCAGAACATGGGCTCTAGGTATGAGGGCTTCAGTAGTTGCGGTACTTGGGCTCAGTAGTTGTAGCTCGTGGGCTCTAGACCGCAAGCTCAATAGTTGTGGTGCACAGGCTTAGTTGCTCCCTGGCATGTGGGATCTTCCCAAACCAGGGCTGGAACCTATGTCCACTGCATTGGCAGGAGGATCCTTAACCACTGCATGACGAGGGAAGTTTGATTTTTTTAGCCAAAGCTGTTATTTTCCTTTTATTTTGGCCCACATTGATTAAGTTTCAAGACAAACTCCCATAAACATATCAAAAGTTTGAATAGCTTTACATGTTTCCGTGTACAACTCTCATATGTTTTATATTTACTTGCAAGACTATGCTAAATGCTTTACATTTACTAACTCTGGTAATTTGACAGCAGCTCTGTTTCAGAAGTGAGGAAACTAATTTAAAGGAGGGGAAGTTACTTGCCGAAGACTCTATAGCCAATAAGTGGCACAGCACATATTTGAACCCATGACTGTTACTCCAAAGCTCATGCATTAAAACTCTATTCTATCCTTTTCCCTTCAAAAATCAACAGCCCAAAAGTTTACATTTATAAGAAATATCTGAAACTTAATTCAATAAATAGAATTTAAGCTGTGAAAGCTTCTTTCAAATCTTAAACACTGTCTTATGAGATGAATTCATGTAATCATTCACTTATACTTCATTAATTCTCCCCGAAGCCCATGGTACAGTACACAAAATTTTCAAAAAAGAAATTTAATTTCCTTAATTATTTTATTATATTCTTCACTTGTAAAATGTATATATTTTCAAACAGAACATTATATTTATAGATAGTGGTGTTCATCTTAAAGTTTTTAGCAATTTATTTTTATGTGGAAAATGGATGATCCTTACCTACACTATCAGTATATGTGAAAGATTTGTGTGATTTTGAAATTGCTTCTGCAGGCCTTCATGTTTTTGAAATTGAACAATGGGCTTGCACAATTATACCAGTTGAAAAAAAGCCAATTTCCATTGAACTGACAGCACTTTATCTATGGGTATTCTCAGGTTGCTGGGCAGGAGAGACTGTTGACATGGAACCAACATGACAAGTCTGTGTTCTAGCAATTCATGCCACAGATTGCCTTTTCCAGAAGAGCCACTGTTAGAATTACTTTACCCCTGTAATGAAAAAGAGACTCAGTGTTTTGTTGTTAGATTGTGATAGGAGCCAATGCCCCCTTCACATTTTAAAGCAAAATGATGACATTTTCCCAAATCATATCATGTCAAGCTCAAGCGTATAGGTGCCTTGCTTTGTTTTGCTTTACTGTCAAGCCCTATCATTCGGTCTGGGTAGATTCTGATATAGAATTTTGAAGGGCATTTAAGAAATTATCATTCTAGTGAAAGACCACAAAACAAATTTTCAAATAAGAAGTTTTTGTGTGCCCAAAATGATTTTTTTAGACAATCTAGAATGTATTATTTGTTTCCAGCCTTACTGAAAAAAAAAAACCTAATTCTATTTGCAATAATTTGTTTGTTCTATTTCTTGTATTTTAAGTATGTGAGTCTTCAAATGGACAAAATATCTTCCGAACTTAGCAGTTTTTCGTGCAAATAAAACTGCTTTGAGCAAACTTTCCAGGCCTGCAAATGCTGGGGCAGGAGAGCACATCTCAGGAGACCACTCCTGGTCATTAGGCCAGGCCTTTCCCTGAAGCAGGTCCAAGTTTTTTTCTTTTGATCATGACTCGTTTCCACATAAGACACTCAATACAGGTTCAGGTGCATGTGAGCTAGAACTAGAAGTTGAAACCTGACCTGGATTAAGATCTGTGTTTTCCTTCATTTCTACTGTAAAGTAGGGCTGTGGCATTCCAAATGTTTGTGTTCTGTAGTTCCTGTAGAATAATGGCCTTTTCATTCTTGGCAGTAAACAAGGAACCCAACAAGTGGCAATGTAATGGGCTGGAAGGTAAAGATATGATATGAATGGGTGCAGAAGTCAACTCTTTTCAAGTTGGAAATGCATCTTCTGTTTCAGGATCAGAAGAAAAAATTGAGTAATGAAGTGATTCAAGTATATGGATATATAAGTTTAACATTCTAATGAAAGTGTTTTGGGGTCAAAGGAAAGAAGATGTGATAAAGACACTTAACAGAATTATTCCAAAGTTCATTTGGAAAAATAAACTTCAGAGAATAGTGATGAAAGTTTTGAAGGTGAAATACTTAAGGGGAAACTTAACCAACAGATATTTTAAACAATTATAGGCTGAGGTAATTAATATTGTTTTATTGCAGGAATAACTGAAAGATAAATGGGAAAGGGCTGCTGCTAGCCCACATGGTATCTTTGTGCAAATTAGAGAAACCCTGACCACCCTTCCAAGGAGGTTCTACAGGTACTTGGCTAGAAGCTGAGGATGGCTTTGTAGTTAGAAAAGACACCCCTTTCTCAGACTCATGGATAAGCTTCACTGGCACGGCTGGAAGGGGGGCCTGGTTGGATTTCAGTCTGCATTATGCCTATTTTGGGGGGAGTCCTACTGCATTGTGTATACTGTTTTATCACACCTGGAAGTTCATAAACAGACCCTATAACTAAATTAATATATGATAAGGATTACTTCCAAGATAACTGGGGAAAGAATGGATCATTCAGTAAATGGTGTTGGACACTTAAGTAATTATCCTGAAAAAAGAAAAAAAGGACAAAAGCCTTACCTTAGATTTCATCAAACTAAATTGGAAAGAAAAAGCAAAAAGTAAAACTACAAAATGCTAGAAGAAAATATAGGTGATTAGTTAGAGTAGAATGTCTTTATAAGCATTACCAAAGAACCCAGAAATCATAAAAGACTACATAGAAAGAAATTATATGCAGTCCAAAGAAGAAAAAACCCCACAATAATTTAATTATTTAAAATTAAGTTTAAAGAAAAAAATACTTTAGTTTTTTTTCTAGAGATTAGTACATTTGTTAAAGAATGCTTAAAGGTGAGTAAGGAAAATAAAAATATACAAATCCATGGGGAAAAAAGAAAAATAGGAAAAATATATAGATAAATAGCCAATTCATAAAAGAAAATATAAATGCCTCCTAACTGTATGAAAATATGTTCAGCTTTATTAACAGTGAAAGTAATAAAAAATAAAATAATGATTGAGCTGAATTTTCACTTAGATTATTTGAAAACTTAGAGTTTCCAGATAAAAAAGTAACAACCAAGATGGCATAGTTTACACAATAGCACTTACATACATTAAAAATACATATAGGGCTTCCCTGGTGGCACAGTGGTTGAGAGTCCGCCTGCCGATGCAGGGGACGCGGGTTCGTGCCCCGGTCCGGGAAGATCCCACATGCCTCGGAGCGGCTGGGCCCATGAGCCATGGCTGCTGAGCCTGCGCGTCCAGAGCTTGTGCTCCGCAACGGGAGAGGCCACAACAGTGAGAGGCCCGCGTACCACAAAAAGAAAAAAAAAAAAATTTAGAATTATTTTTAATTCAAGAATACATATAAAAACGAAAAAAGATACACATTAAATACATTAGAATGAGTATTCGTGTTGGATAAGTGAATGGGAGAAAGTAGGAATAAAAGTGCTTCATTAAATAACATTGAGAGGGGGACTTCCCTGGTGGTGCAGTGGTTAAGAATCCACCTGCCAATGCAGGGGACATGGGTTCGAGACCTAGTCTGGGAAGATCCCACATGCCATGGAGCAACTAATCCCATGTGCCACAACTACTAAAGTCCACACACCTAGACCCCGTGCTCCACAACAAGAGAAGCCACCGCAATGAGAAGCCCCTGCACCGCAGCGAAGAGTAGCCTCCTCTTGCTGCAACTAGAGAAAGCCCACACGCAGCAATGAAGATCCAACACAGCCAAAAATAAATAAATAAATAATAATAATAATAATAATAACATTGAGAGGGACCTGTGGGAACTTACAGGATGATGATGTGCCAAACATGGAGAAGCATGCTTCACGCAGCCAATCCATACCTAACTTTCCTTACTAACTACATGGATAACGTAAGTAATAAATAAAATACAAGCAATGCCTGTTGAAGACATGACACTACCCTATATATTGTTCATGGGAGTACGCATTTTTATAAAGTTTCCAGAATTAGTTTGGCAATATTAAGAGGGGCAAGTGAGGTAAACTTTTGCATTAGTATCTGAATTGGGGGATTGCAGCGGCCCAGAAAGCGGCCAGGAAGCCCGAGTGTGGTGAAAATGGTGTCTCAGTGAATGATCAGCCTCCTGTGATGACTCGGAGCCTAAGCCAGATGAGGAGGAAATGGACTCAGAAGGCAGCCTGGACGGTGTGCTGGAGCCATAGGCAGATGAGGAGGCACAAGAAAGCTGTCGTCTTGAGTTGTTGGCCCCTGAGCAGAATGATGAAGATGTTCCTAAAGGGGAGTGGCCTGGCCATACGGGGGAAGGGGCTGTGACAGTCATGAGAGATTGGTTTTAGACAAGGACACTGATTAAATAAGAAAACATAATAAGAATAATGGGAGTGGAAGCCATATTTTCATTGGAGGGGAATGGAGTTACAAAAATGGAAAGTGGAATTGGACTGGAATTGAAGGCAAGTGTATGAACTCATGGTTTCAAAATGAAAGAAAGAGAAAGAGAGAGACAGAGAGAGAGGGAAGGAAGGAAGGAAGGAAGAAAAAAAGAAAAAAAGAAATATGTGCATGTATTCCTTTGCTTTGGCCATTGAGAGGACCTAAGTAAAGCAAAAACCTAACAGCAATGGCATTGCACCTGGAACTCATCTTCTAAATACCAGCCTTCGGTAAAAGGGATTGGCTTCTTTGGAGATATGGCTGATTCCAGGGCTGGAGTTGGGAAAATACAAGATGAGACTTGAATACCTTTTTGTGCTCAAAAGTGATAAAGTGCTCCTAAATGATGGAGACTTTGCAAAGAACACAGAAGTCAGCTTGAAATCTGAAGCAAATGGGAGATAATTTGAATGACAAAATAAATCACGACAGAAACAGATAAGAGTTTGAGTAAAATAGCAAACCATATGTCTATACTACTATAAATAAATAAGTGAAAAATTAGGAGTTTGATGAGAAATGAAATACTTATATAGTTTAAAAGTACCTCCCCAGAAAATACCTACCAATTACAAAGGAAAAGGGATTAACATTGCAGAGAAGCCTGACAATACCATCATCTTAATCAAATGAAGATCATCAGTAATGGGACAATTCAAAATTGGATGCAGCTTGATAGAATTTTAAAAAATATAGTATTGTACTTCCGTGGTTTACCAGCCAAAGATTCATAACCTGAATCTAACATGGTAAATTAAAGGACATTTTGCAGTATAACTATAGAGCAATTCTCAAAAGTATTAATGCCATGATAATCAAAGAGACATAGTAACTAAATACTTGTATCGTGTGATCTCAAACTGAACCCTGTTTATATAAAGGAAATAATAGGGATAATTGAAAAAACTTCAATGGGACCTGAGAGGTAGGTGTAGAAATGTATCAGTGTTAATGTCCTGATTTTTGATGGTTTACCTTCTTTATGGAGAGGTCTGTGTTTATAGGAAGTACACAAAATTGGGCGGGATGGCGTATAGTGTTGGTAGGTTATACTCAAATGGTTCAGAAAAAAATAATTATTTGTATTCTACCTGCAACTTTTCTGTAACTTGAGATTTTTTTCAAAATAATAATGAAAGAAGCCTGTGCTCTAACCTTGAGAATCTACTGCTAGATATTTGTTCTAATGAAATAATTGGCAAGGGACAGGCAAAATATGTACAGATGGTGTACAAAAGTATGTGCACAGATGTCCTTAATTTCTTTGTTTATAATAGCATACAAATTGTCAATAAACACTGGTAAGGGAAAAGCCCACAATATACTCGTATATTGTTAAGAAGTAGAAAGTATGTACAGTATACTTCCTTGTGAAAAAAGCAAAAGAAAAATGTAAGTGGCTATGTACTGGATAATGGCTTTTTCTCTACTCTTGATTTCCATGCTAAAATATCTTTTCTGAGTCTTTACTCTTTTGCCCTTGGAGAGGTGTTGTGACATATGTGATACATACATTTAGGAATAAACCTGGGAAGAATTATTGGGACTGCAGAGTTCAACTACACCCTTTCTCTCTTCCTCCCCCCCCCCCCCCCCCCCCCCCCCCCCCACCTCTATCCCTCCAAGGAATGGATCTCAGAAAGCAGAATTCAGCTCCTTTTTCAGACACTGGCTCCTCCTAGATAGGGAGCCTGGGAACTACAGTGACTGAGAATGTTATTTTGGCTGTTCATTTTTAGATTTACCAATTCAAACCAGGTCTCTGTCAATACTACAGGTAATACTTCAGCTTTCATTTTAAACTTTTGTTTTATTTCTCAATTTATTCTCAACCTAAGCATAGAGAAAAAATGTTATTTATTGGAGATTCTCTCAGAGACTTCAACAATACTTGGAGGGTATAGAGCGAATATTAGCAATGGGTACTCTTGATGGTGGGAACACAGGTGATATTTCTTTTTTGTATTGTCCCTATTCATTTTTTTTTTTTTTTTTTTTGCAATGAGTATGTTTCATGTTCTTAATCAGGGGGACCAAAATAGACTGAAAGATAAAATGATGGAAGATAGAAAGTAAAATGTAACACGTTTTAACTCTGGAACCCAGGTCCCCTTAGGAATTCAATGGACATTTGGCCATTGTTGCACATAACAAAAAGAAATATGCCCCTTTTCAAGTCACATGACTGATATTTTGAATTCCATTTTGGTTTTTATTTCCTTTTTAAAAAACTGTTAAATACTTTAACTGATGGGTTTGCAGTAATATAGAGCTAAACAACCAGTATGATAGCATGTTTTTATATATTTTTGTAATAATCAGCAAAAAAATGTTATTCTCGACATAAATAATAAGTAGTTGTCTGCCTTAGTCAAGGTTCTTTTAGTTCAAGTAAGAGAAACTTGAAACTGGCCTGAGCCAGAAAATTAATTTAAAAATATTAGGAGGCTGCTGAGTCTCTATCAGAGTCCATATGTTCCTATGATGAATGTGAAGACTTTTCAAATGGAAATCTGAGTATTTGCTATCGGTAGCAAATTAGACATAGTCTAATGGTAATGCCCTGCCAGAGCCTCTGGAGCCTTTTTCCTTAGCATCTCCCTTCCTCAGTTCCTGGGTCATGCTTATAGATCTGATTTTAAATCTTGTTCTATTTGATTTTAGTGTTTTAAAAAACTCCGTTCTGACATCTTTGAGATTTTTATACCTCTAAACCATTTCATAAATAGCAGTTCATATCAAAAGTCAGGTTATAAAAATTATAGAGCAATAGCAAGTTTAGAGATTTTAAATGTTGGGAAGAAATACAAAAATTAGTAAGCTTTAGCCCTCTGTGTAATGATTAGAAAAAGACAGTTATGGGGATTCATGCATCCCCATTCATCCATCCATGATGGATATACTTTATAGTTATAATTTTTTCTCTTTTTGGCAACTTCCAAGTCTCATGGAAAGGGAGCATAGAACTCTAAAGAGAAGTCTATGAAATGCCTTCAAGAAATTATTTTAGTGGCTAATTCAGGGGGAGACTGGTGTAGTAGAGAACCCCTACTCATAAGGAAGATATAGGGTCTTATCTCTGAGAACCTGGGAATTGTTTAAAAGTCCAAGCAACTTTCAACATTGAGTAAGGTGAGAAAAGGTTTAGAAAAACTTCTCCTTAAAGATATCAGAGGCAAATGAATAAGAAATAAGTACATGTTTTAAGATTTTCCATTAATTTAAACAATGGAGCTTGTAATGTTTGATTTCTGTAGCCTCATTTATTCTTTTTTTTTTTTTTTTTTTTTGTGGTACGCAGGCCTCTCACTGTTGTGGCCTCTCCCGTTGCGGAGCACAGGCTCCAGACGCACAGGCTCAGCAGCCATGGCTCACGGGCCTAGCCGCTCTGCGGCATGTGGGATCTTCCCGGACCGGGGCACGAACCTGTGTCCCCTGCATTCGCAGGCGGACTCTCAACCACTGTGCCACCAGGGAAGCCCTCATTTATTCTTATGACCTACTTATTCTAGTGGAGCTGCAGCTTATTGAAGACTAAACTAATGTTTCTCGAAATGAGGTCCACAGATCCTAGTGATTTGTTGGTGTATCCTTGGGAGCCTAGAGTTCTCTATTCAAAGTTTTAACTATTGTGTTAAAAGAACACACCAATATATTTATAATTATATAATGTAAGCATGGGTTTGGTCATCTGGTCAACCTCCTTATTCCTAAGTACTATGGGCTATCATTTGATTTATTTCTATCATCATTTGAATATTAAGTGATCACCTAAATGGCATCATTTATTTTTTAGTGGTTGTTTGAAAATTAATCGTTTAAAGGTTATTGACAGAAGAAGCAACTAGCATTATCCTATGATTAATGTTTTCAATGTAAGTATTTTACTGTGTGCTTGCCTGTTATGATAAAGTGCAAACATAGTTAAAAGAGGATTCTGTCCACGTATGAAGAGGCCTGATTTCTGGTCCTAGCTTTAGCACCTCCTAACGATGAGATTTGGGGAAAGTCAATTAAGAGTCTTGGACTTCAGTTGCCTTGTATTTAAAGTAAGGGAGTTCGGCTAGAGCTGGGTAATCCCTAAACTTAGTTTTCATTTCAAAAATTGTGATGTTGTATCTCTTTTAATGGAAAAAGCATTAGGGAGAAGAAAACTGATTCAGTTAACAAGGTCTTTTGGGGAAATTTCTAGTACCATCCTCTAGTTACAGTGAAAAATAGTGGGATGTAAGAACCAAATATTTATTGAGTACCTTGTCTGTGCTTGACACTACTCTAGTCTAATTCCTGTAAATGTGACTGTGACTCTGTGAGTTCTATTATACAATTCCTTTTGGCAGCTGTAATTGTGTCCAGCGTCCTAGGGCACAGAATGAGTAAGTACGGAGCCTGGAAAGGAATATGAATAGTCTGATTCTAAGCCCTGGATCCCACCATAACATATTATATTTGTTAGCCTTGCAAAAATGCTTTTTTTCCTTTCTCCATCTATTTTCAGGTTCAAATGAAAAATTTAATGAACTAAATTCTGAGCAGCGTCTCAAAAGATTTTAGTAAATGTCCTCTCATCCTCAAAGAATCGCTTAAACGAGGATATCCCTCCTTCTTGTCCTTCCCACACAGAAGTTTACCGTGTCAGTAAGGATGGTTTGTTGTATTTTCCCTCGAACCCCACGTAGATGTCCTGAATTCTGAGGTTAATATCTGAATGGAGCAAATGAGCATGACCTGGTGGTGGAGGCAGTTTTCTGTTTTCTTTCCTTTCCTTTTTTTTTTTTTTTCCTCTTGTAAGGCATAATAAAGTGCAGAGATTCAGTAAGTTTTAAAAAACTGAGGAAAAATAAAAAAGTGTAGAGGTGCGGCTAGAGCCACAGCAAAAACTGTGTCAATGCTTTCTTGATAAAGGCTGTAAAGAAGGTATGTGCTACTCGTGTGTGTGCTTCCTTGGGCACTTTTTTTTTTTTTCTTGTTAAGCAGCAGAAGTGTTTTGAAATTGTGTGCGGAAACAGAGAGACAAGGGAAGGAGAATAGTCCCGATCCGGTGCTTCAGGGAGGAGGTTCAAAAGGAAAGGCAGAGGGGGACGAGGAGTGGGGGTGGGAACTGCGTTTTGGCTCCCTTGCCGGCTGAGAACCGGGTAAGGTAAGGCCTCGTCTTCTCCGGTCGAGTTTCTCTCACATTCCACTCTCCCCCTGGGTCCTGCCTGCCGACGCCATATAGCCCAGAGGGCCCATAGGAGACGAGCATCAGAGACCGAAGAAAGTCAGCGAGCTGGAACCCAGGCGTCCCGTTTGGAAGTGTCCAAGGAGATCGCTCCAAGTGCGCCAGCCGAGTCTGGGAGAGTTTCCTTCTGGCCGAGAGGGGGAGCCCCGCGTTCCCAGCCGGGAGCGACCCGGAGTCCCGAGCCTCGAGCCCCAGCCGCCAGCTAGCGCCAGTT
>NW_006799230.1:40311-75830 GCF_000442215.2 Lipotes vexillifer | reverse complement strand
GGGAAGGGGGGGGGGGGGGGGGCGAGAGCGCGTAGAGGGAGGGGACCGGAGCCGGAGGGTCCCGAGTCCAGCTCGCTGTTGACGTAGAGAAACTTTCCCTCTCGGCCACGGAAACGGCGCCCAGGCTGCGTCGGAGCGGAGATCGCCAGGCTCAGAGGACGCGGCGGCTCTCCATGTCCCTGCCCGGAGCCTGACCCGACTGCATCAGTCAGTAAGGTACGGAGAGACCGCGGTTTATCTGGGGGCTTCCCTGGCTGCAAGCCCAGCGTCCCGCCAGGTAGCGTGCAGTCTCTTTTATACTGACATCCTGAGAGGCGGCGGGCGGTAGTCAGCCCCGGCCGGGTGCCGGGGAAGGAGGGCGCGGGGCTGCTCGCCGCCACTACCGCCGCTGGGCAGGTTGCAAAAATTAAGACACTGAAAGGCTCAGGAAGTCGTCCAGCAAGAAAGGAGGCTGAGACCTGTTGACTACTGCCGTGGCAGTGCTCCAGGGATGACGAAGAGCCCCCCGAGGTCGGGGACGCATTGGTCTCCGGACTCCTGGAGCCCTTTGTGGTAACTTTGGTCCGGGGGGCCGGGGCCGGGTGGTTAGGAGCTGGAGGGGGCGGTGGGGCGCGGGTGGATCAGGACGGCTGAGGGTGTGCGGACCAGACGGGACTGAGCAGGCAAGTCAGCTCCGGGTCACAGCGAGGCTACCCAGGAGCAAAACTTCTTCCAGCGTAACCTCCCTTTTGTTGGCTCCGGGAGAGAGTGTGGGCATGGGGGGCGGGGAGGCGCGAAGCTCCGAGGCCGGGCCGTGGATTCTTTAAAACCCAGGGCTGGGAGGGCCCAAACTCAGGGGCGGCGCCCACATGGTTACCCTGTGGCTGGGTGGGTCGAGTAGTTCCTTCTGGCGGGCGCTACCTTAGAGAGGCGCACGGCGCTGCGGGGTGCTGAGACCCTGGGCCCTCGGTCCCGCTGCCGAGCTCGCTCGCCCGGGTCCACCAGCCCGGGGGGCTGATTCACTGCACGGATCAGAACCCAGCGCGATCGGTTCTTCCCTGTGGCTCCTGGGGCCGCCGCTCAGAATTCCCTGTGTGCGGGAGGGAACTCGGGGCAGGCTGATTTTCTTGGAATGTGTTTACGATGTTGAATGGAACTTGAACAGGAAGCTGGGCGCTGCAGCTGGAACTAGCTTGCCAGGGTAGAGTAAGGAAGACGTAGCTGGTGTTGGGCTTGGCGTGCGCACTTAGTACCTTGGGCAAACCCCGAATAAGTGCGGGTGTCGGTCAAGGCATCCCTTCCTGGGTCCTAGCAGTTTTCCCGACTGAGCTCGCCTTATTTCCACTGGCAATCAGACATTTACATGCACTATTTCAGTCTGCAAGTTTGACAAAGTGTAATGCAATTAGGAAGAATTTAATAAGTTTATTTTGGCACCTGCTTTTTTTAATATATATATCTTGCATCAGCACTTGAGAATAAAAGTTTTTGGAGAGTGTTCCAGTCGTGACTCCCCTTGTTAATTTCTAGGACTACAAGGAGACCTGGACACTGATGATTTTGTGTCTTTGATGCCAAGTGGGTGATAAGGTGGTAAAGGAGGGCAGTAATGAGACAGAGTGAATGTGAGGAGGTAGGAAACTCTGAGAGGAGTTGGGCATTTTTCACATTTGCAAATTGCCCCTTTTTCTGCCAGTCTTTTCCTCCTTCCCCCACATAAACAAGTAACCTTGCTAGAAAACCCACCAATTGGGAGAGTGCAGTCACTGGCGACTACAAGCCTTGCTGGAAACAGCAGACAGACTAAGGTACTGGCCCACTGCATAATTAAAAGGTCTCCTTGAGCTGTCCAGGACTGTTTTCCAAGTTTTTACCACTGACAAGGAAAGAAGAGAGGAACCTGGCCGGCAGCCAAACTAGACTGAGCTCAGTAGCCAGGCATGAAAGGGACTGGGGAAGTTGCTGGGGATAATTGGAAAGGAGCTGTTGGTTGTACTTGGGTTTAAACAAGGGGTTTCTTTTGCAGTGAGAATTTTTAGGTGACTAAGATCAGTATTCTTGGCAAAAAAATAAGCTAAGCACAGAGTGCAGTGGGATGTGACAGAGGAGAGTGAAAGAAGCGGTCTAGGAGGGATGTCTGACCCTTCCCTATCAGTGTTGCAGTGGAATAGCTGGGGGCCTGGTGCTTTTTGTGCGATCATACTTTGCAAATACCCACACTTTGTTGCTATTTGTCTCCTCAACTTGGACTAGGCTTGCTGCAACTTCAAGCCCTTGACCTTGACCTTCTTTGTTTTCACAAGAACTGAAGACTTGGGTTTTGAGCAGGTGATTTTCCACCTAAATCGAATAATTCAATTAGGTATTCTCAAATGGCACAAAACTGGGTCATGAAATTAAAGTGGAAAATGTGTCCAAATGTCTTCCTTGTGTTTGTCAAACGTGATCCCCATAATAGAACTTGCTCTTTCACCTGAAGGAGTAGAAGTTGGTGTGATCTCAGTATTTCACACATTGGCCCAATACGTTAAGGCCCTGCTGCTTCCAAGTTCTGGACTAGCCAGGAACTGAGAGTCTTATCTGCAATTAGGACCCTTCTTTTATGTGTTAAAATTGTTCATGTTTCCTCATTTTTTTTTTTTTTTTTTTTCAGGAAGGTTGGTCTACTGTTGTGGGTTTGGGGGTTGAATAGTAAAAAACACTAATATGGTATTTCCTCTGGACTGGTGAGTTTGGGATTGTGAATATCAGCCTATTCTCTGAGATTGACTTTATGAATCACCCTTGGCAATGTGTTTTCCCTGTCTATGATTTCAGTTTTTCCACTTGCAAAATAAAGAAATTTCCTTTGCATAATTACAAGCTTACAGTGAGCTTTAAAGAGATGAAATTATGTTAATACGTTTTTAGATATAAAGGTCATAGGGCTTCTGTCTTGGTTGATTCTATTGAGATTTGTAGGGGTAAATTGGAATATTTATACCTAAAATACAAATGTAATAGTGACATACCTATTTAATTTATAAAAATTACTACTGTGCATTTTAATCATAGCTTTAGTTTAATCATAAATTTTATGTTTTTGAAAATATTGGGTGAGATTTTATGACTAAAGCTGAGTCATTCTCTCAAACAGAAAAGAGCAATCAGCAAATTCATTGACTTTTTAATTTTGGTTTATATTTATACTCAAGGACCAGTTATTTTTTTAAGACCAGCTCAATTTTGCCTTTATGAGAAGTTACCAAATATATTTGCAGAATTTGGCTCCCTTCTTGGAAATAACACTTGAGAGACTGAAATACATTTATGATGTACAAACAAACTTTCTTTTCCCAATGGCCACAACAATTTCCTTAAAAGTTTAGAGGGTAGATTTAGGAGCCATTCATTAATTGATTCAACCAATAGTTGTTGCATACTTTTTATGTCTGAGGAAACATCAAGCTTGGATTTAAATCCCAGCCCTGAACTTTTCAGCACTGTGATTTGTGCGGGTTATTTTACTTCTTAAATGTTTTACCAACATATAATTTATTATCTATATTGCTATCCGTAATGTATGAACTTTTAAACTATTGATACATGCATGATAATTGTGAAATATTTAATTTTTAGTTTGACCTATCAATTAGTAAAATAAACTACCTATTTTTATAGTTCAATGTACTGTGTCATACTCTTGGATGTGTAACTTAACTATTTTTCAGGTGAAGAGGTTAGTGTATTAGAGAAAGAATACAGAATAAATATGGATATATTAAAGGATATGATCTTTTGGTAAAATACTTAATCATAACTTTTATTTTTAGACTTTACCTTATCATTAATAGTGAATCTATAAAAAGTGGGAGCATAAGGAAGATTGCAGTTGAATTTATGGTCATCTTAACACGACCCGCACTTTTTTTGAATAATCAAAGAACAAGTGAATGTTCAAGGATGTAATAGGGTAATTTTACTATAAAATAACCAGTTTTGCTTTTGATTTTAAACTTAACATTTTTAAAATCTTACTCTCCTTGCTGAATATTAGATAATTTAAATTTAAATTTTACTTAGCAGAGTACTTTGTGGTTCATCCTGAAAAACTGTGATTTGTTTTGTAAAACCTCTAAAGAACAAAAAATGTTATTTTATTCGGATATAATAATGGATTCAAAAGTAGTTACAGGACCCAACTGCATGACTGCTGTGAGCCCTGGTCCCAAAACATGTTAGAGGCTGGTGGATCTAATAGTGTTTGTCTTAATGCATTTAGAGATCAGGAAAGTTAAACTTGTTCCTGTGGGAGCTTAAATATATTAAAATTGAAGCGGAAAAATAGTATAAACTTTGAGCAGAGAAATTGCTTTGCTTCCAGTGAGGATATGAAATTGAAATCAGCCCTTTATTTTTAAAGACAATCGCTAAAAGTCACTGTTGCAGAGTTAGGCTTAGAAAACAGTTCTTATACTCTTTTTAGGCTCTGTTATTTGCTAGTTTTGTATTTGTTTTATGCTAAGAAAATGTTTTCAGCCACTCTAATGATACTTATAGTGCATGATTATTTTTCATCAGAAAACAGTTAATTGACTCAAATACTGAGCAGGAGAATAAGTACAAATTTTCAGTTTACCACTGAAATGGTATAGTAAATTTGGAATTAGTTTCATCATTCAATATTGTATACTTAAGGATAGTTTTGGAAAGACTGCTTTAATTTGCTCGCATAATATGAATAAGTGAGTTAATTTATGTAACAATTGTGATTGCAAAGATTAATATGACTTTTTTTTTTTTTTAACACGTTGGGTCTTCGTTGCTGTGCGCGGGCTTCTCATTGCAGTGGCTTCTCTTGTTGCAGAGCACAGCCTCTAGGTGTGCAGGCTTCAGTAGTTGTGGCACGAGGGCTCAGTAGTTGTGGCACGAGGGCTCAGTAGTTGTGGCTCGCGGACTCTAGAGTGCAGGCTGAGTAGTTGTGGTGCATGGCTTAGTTGCCCCGCGGCATGTGGGATCTTCCCGGACCAGGGATCGAACCCATATCCCCTGCATTGGCAGGCGGATTCTTAACCACTGCGCCACCAGGGAAGTCCCAATATGACTTTTTAAAAGAGTTTTAAATAATCCTGTATATATTTTTCAGGGTGCACCTACTAGACAATATCTAGATAGTAATAGCTGTCTTTATTTCATGTTTGTTTCTTGCTATTAGCATTATATAAATATACCTACATATAATCTTTATCACATGCCTTCTGAAGAGGAGACTCAGCATATATGTTAGAAACTTCCAAGCCTTGGATAAATAATCCCTCTCCCATATATATGTTTATATGTATATGTATATATATGTACAGAGAATTATGACATGTATTCTTTGATGTTTCTCTATTTGTGCTAGGTATATTTTTTTGTAAGAAAAAGCAACTTCAATTAATTGATATTTCTGAGCTAATTTTAACCATTAGTTTAAAATCTTTTCCAGATAACTCTTGCTAGAGATTCTTGACTTTTTTTTTTTTTTTCCAAATTTTAAAGGAGTTTTCATGCTTTTACTTATACCTGTAAAGGATGAGAAAGATAATGGAAAAGATCTGGTATCATCGTTCTTGGTTAATGGCTCTGATGGTGACATAATCATGGAAGCCTTTTCTACCTTTCTTAAATAGAACACAGGCAAATGTTTAGTTAACTACTGTCGGAAGGTGAATTCACCGCTTGGAAGGTGGCTACTACTGCTAAGTTTATAAGGTTCTGTGAAGTGAGAATTGTGTGTAAATGTAGTGTTTTCCTGGTATTGTATAGCTTTTTCTTATGATTATCAGATGTTACAGTTGATCTGTTCCCTGATACTTCAACCACAAGTCCTCCAAGAATTTCAGGGAACATAAACTTTGACAGAGCTGTTAACCAAGAGCAGATTGAATGATTTGGGCTCAGTCTTTAATCTACTCTCTTGTAGAAGAGATACCCATTCAAATGACCAAAACACAGCTAGTTGAGAGGTTTGGTAAAAGGAAATACAGAGCACAAGTAACCTACTAAAGGAACCATTAAGGATTGGATGTATAATCTTTTAAAACAGTTATGTAATATTTCATCAAATGATAACTAAGCTCTGCTTCTCACTTAGTTTGTAATAGTGATTTTAGACAGCATTTTGGCTAAAAAGCAAACAGAACCATCTGTGCTGTGGCAGAAATCTCCAATTTGGGGTAATTAACAGTTGATATAAGAGAATGAACTTGATTTTAGCTTTTTGATTTCTCTTATAGCTGTTTACAACCATCAAGAATGCCAGTAAAATTTTAACAGCAAATAGGTTAATTTACCCAGATTTCCACTTGGGTGAGTTAAAACATAGCTTGGTAAGTACTGTTAGGAGTTTTACTTAAGAAGACAGAGTACTTTGTAAAGTGTTTTTAAAGGTCAATGTGCATGTTATTCTCATAACCTATTTAATTTTTGTCTGCCTTTGAAGAACTCCATAAAAAATATGGAACTTTGGCTGATGGTAAAACTTTCCTACTACCCACTTGAGGATGTGCACTATTATAATCTTAAAAATGTACTTAAATGTCGATTATTGCTGGTAGTACACATAAATATAGAGAAATTTGGCTTATTGTAAAGAACAATTGTATAACTGAGTTAATTCCAAAGCAGTTTATCTCTATGCTGCATACAGTAACTGAGTATATAATTAGTTAGAAGCTACTTATGCAGTGTAGTTTAGCAAAATACAGTTTGAGAGAATTGTTAAAGAGAAATATTTGAGTAAATGAATTGTATTTGAAATTATCTAAATGCCATCTGAAATGGCAAAAGTCTATTGAAATTTCAGATCTATAAAGTAACAATGCTTTATAATAAGAATAGGTATTGTTTTGAAATTTTGTGAATTATTATTTCTGTTTTATATTGTTGTGACTCTGGATGTCTAGGAGAACAGCCTTTAAAATTCTTTATGGCAAACAGTAAGATTTATTATATTGCCAACATTGTCTTTAATTCTTTTTAAAGGAAGAAATGCTACTAAATTTATAACATGTGAATTTATCATAGGCTTAATTGCTTAAATTAGGTAGACTAGGAAATTTATGATTAATTTGGAAAAATGAAATTTCCTAGAGTAGTGCAGATGAGGCTTTAAAAAACAATGTTATAATAAATCTTTCTTTGGGACTTTCTTATTCGGTGAGATATACAGACTTTCTCTTAAGTCTTCATAAAAATTTGCAATCTCCCCCCACCCCCCCCTTCTCATTCTGAAAAAGGTTACTAGGTTTGAAGTATGAGTTGACAAATAAGGGATTTTTATATTATCCAATGGAATTTAATAAATATTTATTGAACACTTTTTTTTTTTTTTTTGGCAGTGACAGAGACCTATCTCCAATTAACTTAAATAGACTTAAATAGAACTTATTTCCATATAATTCTGTGCTACAGTGGAGAGAATATTGAAGGAGTAGGGGTAGAGGTTATTCATCAGCACGAGGGAAAGCAGTGTCTGGAAAGAAAGCGTGGAGGTGATTCCTAGGCAAAGGATGAAGATGAGTTAGCAAGCAATGAAGGAGAGCAGTTCAAGACTGCTGTGAGTGGTAAAGGCAAAGAGGCATGGAACCCTGTGAATGGTTTAACAGAGCAAACTGAATTTCGGAACTTTGGAGACGTTTCTCCTTTCTATCTTCATGTTGATGACCATAATCATTAGTCATTGCATATGGGAGTTTAAGAACTTTAACTGGATTAATTATTTTAAAAAACTGCTATCTTCTTTTTATTTCTTTTTAAATTTCTCCAGGTCTAACTAACATGTAATTGGAGTCACAAGGAGTTGAGTGTGTGCTCCATTTCACACTCGTGGTGGTGGTGGTGGTGGGGGTGTCCATGAACTTGGATATAAAACAATAACATTATTACTCTTGAACACCTCACTTAAATTTAGTATGTTTTTCAGTTTTGAAGGCAGGGAAACACACACACACAAACAATCTTAAGTACCTATAACTTTCTAGAAGTTGCACATATTTATTGTCATGTCTCATTACTCTGCACATATTTTGAAATATTTTTAGGTTTACCACCAGTTTAAAATTAGAATAATAATTACACTTGCTTCTCTAGGTATTATTTTTTATATGTGGATATATTTATAGATATGTAGCTATATCTCAAATTGTTTTATTTTTTTTTGCGGTACGCGGGCCTCTCACTGTTGTGGCCTCTGCCGTTGCGGAGCGCGCAGGCTCAGTGGCCATGGCTCACGGGCCTAGCTGCTCCGCGGCATGTGGGATCTGCCCGGACCGGGGCACGAACCCATACCCCCTGCATCGGCAGGCGGACTCTCAACCACTGCACTACCAGGGAAGCCCTGGCCAGTCATTTTGATTTGCCTGGTTCTGAGTCCGTGTTTGGTACATCTCAGGATCCTCCCATGTGTGCACACGTATCTCTTAGCCAAGATGGATTCCAGCAAAGAGGCCTGTGGGTAGCTTGACATCACTCCTCTTTTGACCTCCAAGGAGCTTTTTAATTGGGAAGGTCTCCTTGACTTAAGAGAATGAGGAATATGTGGTCTCTTATCTTTTATCTGGGCAGGGCTCAGCCTCTCCTATCTTCATCTTGCAGTATCTGTCTACAGGGGACTAACTCCAGCTGCTTGGCCTGGGGCCCATCTATCTCCTGCCTCAAGGGGAAGGCAGTTCATTTCTAATAAAAGTGAAATTTGGATTAGGCTGAGCTAGTAGTCTATTCCCCTTGTCAGTGATTGGTTATGGAGGGGGCACTTGTTCCTTGTTCCAGTCAGAGTCAATTATATGAAATGACAGAACTGGAGGGAGGTGGGGTAGAAAAACTTCCTTTACACTTGGGAAGGGGACATTGGTGAGAAGGCATACATATGTCAGCTCTTGATATTTATCCTGTCTGGAATAGATGCTTGAAATTGCAGTAGGGGGTCATCTTTTGTCCATGAGGATATCTAGCTCGAGGGCAAAACAAATGCATCAATGATGAAAGAAAAAAATGTAAAGAACCAGAACGCTTGATGGCATTGTTGGGTCCCTGAATCAACCTACCATATTTCTGGATTTACTGTTGTGTAAGAGAATGAATTTATTTATTTTTCAAACCAGTTTGAACTAGACCTTTCAGTTACTTAAATGAGAAAGTATCTTAATTAGAACAGTTATTAAGTGGTATCTTAATTTGAAATAAACATTTTAGAAATAACAATTTAGATAATTAAAGAAAATTTATAGACCACTTGGGTTTTGTAAACTTTGGATATGATTAGTGCTATTACTCTATATAAATATTTTATTATTCAATGCACCAAATTTTATTATGTTTCTAATACAGTGATTGTATTAATCATCTTAGCTAAAGTTATTTGGGGATGAATATATTCTACATATATCTCAGAATACATTATTCAATAAAAATAAAATAACTTGAAATAAAAATTCAAAATCTAATCCATAAAATCACATCACTGTTTATTTGGTTGTTTGGTGTCTTTATTGTACTGGGAACATTAAATGTACCTTAGGAAACATTGAAGTATTCTCATTGCCTTTTCTGAGTAGTTTCAAGCTTGGAGTCATGATAAAACTAACGTAATTATTTAAATATAAAAGATAAAGCTGATGGGAGTAAAATTAAGAAAATTGTGTAGTGCAGATCCATTCACAGAAGTAAAAAACGATGCAGACGTATAATAATCTTTTAAGTCAGAACTAGTGTTATAAAGCTCTAGTTCGCTGGAACCATAGCAGTTTATTTTCTGCCACGATGTTCATGGTGGTTCTTGCCACCATGTTGAGTTCTAGCTTTTTTTGCTGATTTACCATTATGCACATTGTTTTTTGCTGTATCAAAGTAAGGAGGTATATCTGAGTCTTTGTCCTCTTGCTCTAAAGGTTGTAGGAATTACCCAAAGCTGAGAATTGCCAAAAGCAGGAGTGAAATATTGAGCTGGCCAAAATGTTCGACCGAACGAAATTTTTGGCCAATCTAATATATTTTAGAGTATTAATGCTGAAATGGTTTAACTGGTGGTTTAAGCAGGAGGTGGAGGCAAGCAAAACCAGGAATAATCTAACAGGCTCAGAATAGGCAAGTGTCACAGTGGGCAGGTTTGTTGGCAGTGAGGGGGTGTGAAAAACAGAAAAGCTAAAGATTGTGTAGACAGTGGAGGTGAAGAAGAGCAGTGGTGAAACTGGAGGGAGAAACATTACAGATGGTGAAAAGCTGCAGTGGCAAGTGGTTCATTGGTCAAGAAAGAACAAGGCTGTTGTATTAGAGCTGTATCAGGGTGGATGTTGAAAGTATGGAGATTGGGTTGGAGAGGGAAATGGACAGCCAGTAATTTGAATACCTTAGGAAAGTGAGAGACCTTAGAGGAAGTTACTGATGGAGAGATCCATAGTTAACAAGACCTCTTACATTACCGTGATTGAGATGTGCATATTTGTTTTTTGCATAAAAATGCTGTAAACATACTTGAGATGCTTCCTCTATGAGATCATGACCTTCTTTCAAAGTTAGGCAAGGGAACTAGAGAATACAAAGTGCTGGAATTCTCAGAGGATTATTGTTCTTTTAGAAGCTGTTGTTCAGGGATTGTTCCGGGGTATCCCTTTGCCCAGAATCAAAGTGCCCTCTGGTGACCTTTTCCTCTTTAAAAGGGAGCCACATTCTTGTGGGTTTTTCAATGTGAATAAATGCCTCTTAGTATGGAAACTATTATAAAGGGACTCTGCTTCTCCACTTTGGAAATTTTAGTAGAAAATATAAATTGGCTCACAGCAGATATAAAGCAAGGAAGAGGATAGATATCCAGATAATTTAAATTCCAACTCTCACTAGTGCTAAAATAATCAAATAAAGTGAAAATAGTCGTGCCCTTCCCCCACCCCAATCATTGTCTCTCTTTATTAGTATCTTCATGGCATATGAGCTCTTTTCTTAACCTGTCGTCTTCTACCTGTGGTCCAAACCAAAAATGATTTTTTGAAAGAGAAATAACAAGAATATGACAGGGTTTAGGACACACTACGTCACAATATGGTACCTTAACATACTGAATAGTTCAGCCTGAGGGAATTTGAGAAACGGCATGTGAAGGAAGGAAGGACTTTCTGACCTTTTCCTGAAGCAGGTCACAAAATCCTCATGTGAGAGGTGCCCTCTCTATCCTAGAAGGAAAGGAACATCCTTAGCTCTGAAAACAAAGGGACACAGAGGAATCTGAATGATCTTGCCAAGTTTCCCCCAGTTTACTATACTTAGCTCATACTCTTGGTCCTGTCAAACCTTTCCAAGACTTGTAACTCTTCCTCAAACCTAGCGTAAAAAAACATTCAGGTTTAATCATTTCTTTGGGTGTCTTTATTTCTTTATGAAGGCTGCTGTGTCACGCAAAACTTATATTAAATACATTTGTATTCCATCCTCTTGTTAATCTGTCTTTTGTTACAGGAAGTCTTAGTCGAGAGTCTGGGAGGGTAGAAGAAAATCTACCCTTTTCCTCCTCTACAAATAGCATTTGCATAGTGCTCACTATGTCCTGAGCATTGTGCTAAATGTGTTTTTTATGATTTGTAAATGATTAAGAAACTTGTTTAAGGTTCCAGGGCTGGCAAACAGTAGAAGTTTGTGCATCTTAACCACCATCCTAGTTGAGGAAGTGTGCAGTAGAGTGGCGAGAGTCCCCCTGAAGGATTAGGGCAGCTTTGGTAGTTCTCTCTACTGGTGAGAGTGCGATACCTTTGAATAACCTGATCGCCCAGACTCCTGGCTGATGCTTAATTCCCCCTTTTTTTGCAGCACCATGAGCTGCTCATCTCCCACTCTTAGAAGTGACAACTTGGCACTCCCATATGACAAGATATTTGTTCATTTTACCCTAGTTAGTTAGGTAAAGTATAAAAATGAACTCATTGACTAAATTGTGTCTGTATATTGCTTTGGCTCATGCTTGATTTGATTTGTCAAGAAGGTTAAAATGCTTGAGTGAGAAAATCTGACCTTCTTAATCCCATTTTTCCCCTGGTTTTGTCAAAGCGATAAGTTTTGTATAAAAAAAGCCTAAGATGTAAAATAACTAATATTAATAGTTTTAAAAAGCAAATCATATACTTTTCATTGATATTTCCTTCATTGAGAAGATGGACTAGATAACCTCAAAAAACATTTCAGCCCTTAGAGCAGTCTAAGTTTTAGTTTTAAATAATTGTTTTTAAACTAAAACAAGTATCTTAATCAAAATATTGTATTCAGGGTTGTCTGATTTTAATATTTGATTTCATCATTTTGTCTTTTTTTGGTAAGTTAAACTGTTAGACATTTGATCTCTTGAGGTATTTATAGTTTGGTTATTATAAGAAAGTTCTTTTGAACCCTTTGAGCCATAGACAGGGGATATGACATAGTCTACAAGTTAGGGAAGACTCAGCAGTAGAAAGAAATGAGAGTGGAGAGTGTTTCAAGCAGGTAGGAAATCTTAGAGGAGTGAGTATATGGCTCAGCCACAGAATTACAAGAGTGAAAATAGAGGTAGAGAATAGAGTGGAAGAGAAAGAAGAGCTAGAATCGCTGGAGGTAAAGCCCATGAGGCAAAGACCAGATCTTACAGGACGTTCAAATTCAGTTTGCTCTCTATTCTAACAGCAGTTGGAAACCTTTGAAGGATTAAAATAGGATTGGTGACAAGATGTCATCTGCATTTTAGAAAGATTTGACTAGTTGCTCAGCCAGTAAATCGAGGCAAGAGAAGGTGGTAGTCTAGTTCAGCATGATGGCAATGAAAAATGAGTTTGTTCCAGAGATATTTAGGAGGAAAAACATCTGTACATTTTTATGATTTGTTAGTGATTGTGGGAGGTAGGCAGGAGGATCGTGTAAATCTTGATTCTAAGATTCCTAGTTTTGGCAACCTGGGTGTTGGTATTCATCAGCAAAGTCAATATAGTAGAACTATTGGAGGAAACTAATGATTTCTATTTTGGACACATTTTGATGTGTCTCTGAATCATTCTGTTGTAGATGTCCAGTAGTAGTTATTTGATGTACATACATATACGTGTTTGGAGCTAAGAAGTTTGGTGTGGACTGGTGATGTATATGTATATGTGGTGTGTTTGTGTGTGTGTGTGTGTACATATATAAAAGTTTTCAGATTTCAGACTACAAATATGAGATTTTAGTCTAGCAGGGGCCATCATATAACAAGGCTCGAGGGCAGAAAAAGCAAAGCGTTAAGCACCACTAAGAAGGAACTACCAGTGATGTTGTAAAAGCTAAGATAAAAAAAATAATAATTTGAGGAGACAATGATCAGCAATGATAAATAGTATAGAAAGGTAAACAAACAAACAGATTAAAGTATCTATTATGTGTCTGTTGTACTTAACATGAAGGTCATTGGTGACTGTGGTGAGAATAATTTTGGTGGAATTATGTGTGTGGTAAGTTATGGAGTAGAGTACATGAAGACAAATCTTTCATGGTATAAATCTGTAGGTTGTACTGGAGAAAACCTGAGCTTTGGCTTCTCTGCTGATAGGATTGGCTATTTACAACCTGAGTACTCTTCCTTTCTTAATCTGTAAAATGGCATAGACAGTAATGCAGGGTTTCTGAGAGGATTAAAACCATGTTGCATGTAGCATAGTGGCTGGAGTTTGTAAGTGTCAGTAAATGGTAGCTAGCATTATTATGTAAAGTGTCAATATAATTTTTGTACTGTTATGTTTAACCTCACAGTAAAATTATGTTCTGTTTTCATTCTGATTAGAAAATATGCTGTTTTATATAAATGAATTTATCCTAAACTATAAATACAAATGGAACAACTTCAATGCAATATGTCATTTGCAACTTATAAAAGATAATAAATTAGAGGGGTACAGAATGAGTATCTGTTTTTGACTATATCTCTATGAAAAAGTTATATATCTTCAGCACAAAACCCCAGTAGGGATTGGATGGGGAGGCAAGATGGCAGAGTAGAAGGACCTTGACCTCACCTCCTCTCATGAGCACACCAAAATCACAAGTAACTGCTGAACAGCCATCGATAAAAAAGATGAGAACCTAACAAAAGAAGATATTTTACATCCAAAGACATAAAGAAGAAACCACAATGAGATAGTAGGATGGGTGCAATCACAATATAATCAAATTCCATACCACCTGGATGGGCAACCCACAAACTGGAGAATAATTATATCGCAGAAGTTCTCCCACAGGAGTGAGAGCTCTGAGCCCCACACCAGGCAACCCAGCCTAGGGGTCCAGCATTGGGAGGAGCCCCCAGAGCATTTGTTTTGAAGGCCAGAGGGGCTTGATTGCAAGAGCTCCACAGGACTTGGGGAAACAGAGACTCCACTCTTGGAGGGTGCACACAAGGTCTTGCATGCGCCAGGGCCCAAGGCAAAAGCAGTGACTTCGTACAAACGTGGGCCAGACCTATCTGCTGGTCTTGGAGGGCCTCCTGGGGAGGCAGGGGGCGGAGGGGCTGTGGCTCTCTCTGGGGTCATAAAAGCTGGTGGTGGACATATTGAGGAGTGTTCATCTACATGAACTCTGGCTGGAGGCAGATGTCTTGTGTCCTTGGCACTGAGACCTGCCCCACCCAACAGCCTGCAGGCTCCAATGCTGGGATGCCTCAGGCCAAACAACCAACAGGGTGGGAATGCAGCCCCACCCATTGGCAGACAGGCTGCCTAAAGACTTCCTGAGCCCACAGACACTTCTAGACATGCCCCTTTACACAGCCCAGCCCACCAGAGGGCCAAGACCCAGCTCTACCCACCAGTGGGCAGGCACCAGAAGCAAGAAAACTACAGTCCCACATCCTGTGGAACTGAGTCCACAAACACAGAAGTAGTAGTAGTAGGTAGTCAGAACCTACCCTGGGACCAAATGGCCCCTGGCCCTTGGGTGACTAGAAGGGAGTGTACTGCTGGGACACATAGGACATCCCTTCCAGAGGGCCACTTCTCCAAGGTCGAGAAACGTAACTAACCTACTACATACATAAAAATTACAAATAGAAATTTAAACAGAATGAGACGACAAAGGAATATGTTCCAGATGAAGGAACAACATAAAAAACTAAGTGAAGTGGAGATAGGCAATCTACCCAAGAAAGAGTTCAGAGTAATGATTGTAAAGATCATCCAAGAACTTGAGAAAGGAATGGATGCATAGAGTGAAAAGTTACAAGAAGTTTTTAGCAAAGAGTTAGAAAATATAAAGAACAATCAAACAGAATTGAAGAATACAGGAACTGAAATGAAAAAGACACTAGAAGGAATCAATAGCAGAATAAATGAGTCACAAGAATGGATAAGTGTGCTGGAAGACAGAGTGGTGGAAATCACTGCCACAGAACAGAATAAAGAAAAAAAAAGAAAAGAAATGAGGACACTTTACGAGACCTCTGGGACAACAGCAGACACACCGACATTTGCATTATAGGGGTCCCAGAAGGAGAGAGAAAGAGAAAGGACCTGAGAAAATATTTGAAGAGATAATAGCTGAAAACTTCCTTAACATGGGAAGGGAAGCAGTCACCCAAATGCAGGAAGTGTAGAGAGTCCCAGGCAGAATAAACCCAAGGAGGAGCACACCAAGACACATATTAATCAAATTGACAAAAATTAAAGATATAGAGAAAATATTAAAAGCAACAAGGGAAAAACAACAAATACAAGGGACAGGCAGAATAAACCCAAGGAGGAGCACACCAAGACACATATTAATCAAATTGACAAAAATTAAAGATATAGAGAAAATATTAAAAGCAACAAGGGAAAAACAACAAATAACATACAAGGGAATCCCCATAAGACTACCAGCTGATTGTTCAGCAGACATCCTGTAGGTCAGAAGAAAGTGGCATGAGGTGTTTAAAGTGATGAAAGAGAAAAATCTACAATCAAGAATACTCTACCCAGAAAGGCTCTTGTTCAGATTTGATGGAGAAATCAAAAGCTTTCCAGACAAGCAAAAGCTAAAAGAATTCAACACCACCAAATCAGCTTTAGAACAAGTGCTAAAGGAACTTCTCTAAGCAGCAAAGGCTACAACTAGAAACACGAAAATTATGAAATGGGAAAGCTCACCAGTAAAGACAAACATTCAGTAAAGGTAGGAAATCATCAACATACAAATGCAGGATATTTTAGATGCATTTGAAATTAAGAGGTCAGCAACTTAAAACAATCATGTATATATACATAAACTACTATACCAAAACCTCATGGTAACCGCAAACCAAAAATCTATAATAGATATACACGCAGAAAAGAAAGAGGAATCCAAACACAACACTAAAGATAGTCATCAAACCCCACTAGCTTAAAACACTGTGTAATTTGAACTGGGATATCTCTTCTCCTTCTAGAATTTTTTTGTTTTTTTAAATATATACAAATGAAATACGGTGGAAGAAAATTTGTAATATAAAATATTAATATGAAACAAATAAGAAACCCTTAATTCTAAAATTATGTAGGAGAAAACTATTTTTAACTTTTTAGTGTATATACATCAACACTCTTTTTCTTAATTTTACAATTGATACATGCTCTTGAAACAAGTTTAAGAATACTGAAGAGTATAAAGAAGAAAAATGAGTCTCATTGACTGACTTGATGACATTTCCTTAATTTTAAAAGTAGACTTGGTTAGGAGTTTGGGATTAAAATATACACACTACTTATGTATAAAGTAGATAACCAACAGAACCTACTGTGTAGCACAAGGAACTATACTTAATATCGTGTAATAACTTATAATGGAAAAGAATCTAAAAAAGATTTCTCCATGAAATCTTGAATCACTTTGCTGTACATCTGAAACTAATACAACATTGTAAATCAACTATATTTCAATAAAAATTAAAAAAAATTGGGGTCATGGGCTACATATTGGTTTGTAATTTGACTTTTTTCTAGTGATGTGATGGACCTCAGCAGCTGGCTTAGGTGTGTACTGGTATTGGGGTAGGAAGAAATTGAG
This sequence comes from Lipotes vexillifer, assembly GCF_000442215.2. Classification (NCBI taxonomy): domain Eukaryota; kingdom Metazoa; phylum Chordata; class Mammalia; order Artiodactyla; family Lipotidae; genus Lipotes; species Lipotes vexillifer. Next base: position 58,832 of record NW_006799230.1, on the reverse strand, counting down.
GAGAAGAATCCTGTCAATATCATTTTATGATTTCAAATTCATGTTACTTTTAAGGATAAATGTAACATGCTGTGGATTGATAACATTTAAACAGATAGTAAGCAATCAAAGATAAGTCATCTGGCCGTGGTTTCTGTCAGAATCATGATTTTTTTTTCTCGAGTAGACAGATGACTGAGGAAGAACCAGTAAATTATAAACTGCTCAGCACAAGTGTCAGTCTTTGCCCCTTTGCTTTATCTTACACTCTCAAGTCTTGGTTCATTTTTCAACTCAATAGCTGTGTCTGTGATTACTGGAGGCCTGAAATCTGGATCATTTAGGTCATTATTTTTGGATGCACACATTAGCACCCACATTTGCCTGAACTCAACTTATTTTGGTTGCAAGAGGAGGCTGCATCTGTGAGTCTCTTCTTGTTGTCTAACAGGCATTAAAGTAACTTAGGCCTCAAGGATGGAATCTATTTTTCAGGTCTGGTGTTTAAAATACATCATTTCTATGAGTGGCTAAGAGCAAGCTGCACTGTGTTTTGTAAATTTGCATGTGAAAATGATTATTACAAAAAAGTATTTTAGAAACGAATTCTCCTCAGTGTTAAAGTTAAAACCTCACAAAAATCAGTTTTTGATAATTTTTTTCGCCCTAACACTTTTAAAAGAAATCTCCCCTCGTTAAAATTTGGAAAACAAAGAAACGTACAAAGAAAAAAAGGAAAAAAAGAGAGAGAGCAAACCCACAAAGCAGAAATGTACTGGGGCTTGGTTTTACTTTTATTTATGTACCCCCTCTGCATCTTATATACTGAACCTTTGCAAAAAAAGGTAAAGTGAAATGTGTAGTCTGTGGGATGTTATGGAAGATTCCAGATAAGTTATTGAAGACTTACTGAGTTACAGATAAACTTGGCCTCTTACCAGATATTTCCATGCTGTGTAGTCTTGCTTCTGGTTCCATCATTTACTAGCTTAGGGCTCTTGGGGAGATAATTTAGCATCTCTGGAACTTTTTTCTTGAATGTAAAATGAAGATAATGACATGAACCTTGTATGTATCACTGAGCAGTATAAAACAAGAATCTTCAGTAGCACCAGTAAGTTTTCATGTAGCTTCCTCCTGTGTGTGACTTAAAGAAAAACACACAACCTAAGAGTTGTGAGTTTAAGTTTTATGCAGGGATCTTACAAAGGATGATAGCCTGGGAGATAGCCTCTAAACAGCTCTGAGAAAACTGCTCCAAAGTGTACTGAGGGAACTTCTCCAAAGAGCTAGGGAAGAAGCCAGTGTATATATGATTTTTGACTAGGCAGTATATGCAGTCGGGCGTACATCTTGGTAAAAGATTATTGCTAGTCACGAAGAACAGATAACTCCAGTTAATGATTTTAGTGCTTTTCTATGTATGGGAAGATGCAAGAATCTGGATTTATTAAAATTCTTCCTGAGATATACATCTAACTATCGGAGGAGGCTGTTTTACCAAAGCACAAAGTGCCTCACCCTGTTTTTCATTTTGAATTCCCCTCCGGGTGCACAGTTAGTCAGTGACTGCAGTGGCGAATGTCTTAATCCTTGTAGAACCAGATGGTGAGCAACATTCTACATGTCTCCTCTCCCTTGGCACAAAGATTTTTAGAGTTTGCACTGTCTCTTTTGGGCTTGGAGAGCAGACAGCAACAGATTTCCTTGTTCTCCTTTTATCAGATCACCAGCAGGCTTCTGAGGATCAATTAATGGTTAAAGTTCCTATTGTTATTTTTGAAATTGTACCTCTTCACAGTTTGAGTCCAAGGGCATTTTTCTTTATCAGTCTGTATTTTGGGACATGTGACATCATGAATGATCTCTATGTTAGGAAGAAATTAAGTTGTGTTATCTTCAGCTTCCAACCCTGTATAAGAAAGCAGCTTCTGACAATGAATCAAGATTGATTATTCGATAGTGACTGAACCTATTTGGAGAAAGAACAAATAGCTATGGGTCAGGGCTGCTATAGAAAAGTATCCTGCAACTTGTCTGTAGCTTGAGACATTAGGTGAGACGATTTCTAAGATCCAACTGTGATAATAGTTGAACTTTAAATGGAGTCATCATCTCCTGGAAAATAAGGGAGAGCCAATAATTGTGTGCTAAATGGATTAAAGCTACTGGGATTCCTACATTTAATCATGTAGACCTTCATTCATTCAAAACTCTTTTCAAACTTCAGGCTTATGTAGCAGCTACAGTGCTAGATACCTCCAAAGTATCCTAGTGTCAGAGAAGTGTGGACTCACAGGCTTAATCTGCCTGCTGCAAGTACAATTTCTTTGAAGTCTGAAATTCATTTGAATCTGAGCTTCTACTCTACAAACTTGGTTTTAAAGTAAAACTAATGTATTTTAATTACAGTGAGGCAATACCAGTCCTTCAGGATTATGGACTGTTAATCCTGTGTCTTCATTTACCCCTTGGCTTGATGTTACATTTCCCTAATAGTATATGTGTCTCTGTTACAGTTCTATGGTTGTGAGCTGTGGTGGGTCCTTCAAGGTTTTCAGACAGAATAAGAGCAAGGGAAAAGGAGGGAAGGAACTTGATAAACTTTGTATGTATGAAACCTTATGGCTTTGGGCAGGATGGAATGAAGAGATACGAGAATAAAAGTATGGAACTAAGTTAGGAAATGTTAAAATAGTCCAGGTGAGAGAAGATAAGGCCTTGAATGTAGGAGCTATCATAATATTGGAAGAGAATGAATTGGAGTGATGTTTAATTTATAGAATTGTTGGCTGATTGAATGTGAGCATTTTAGGAAGAAGGAATAAAGAGGCTCAGTGCAGACTTGGATTGTTTGAGTAGACTGTGGTAGTACTATTCATCAAGACAAGGGAATACAGGATGAAGGACGTGATTGGAGGGAAAGACTAAAAATTCCACTTTGGATTTTTGAATTTGAGGTGTTTAGGAACCGTTACAGAGAGATGATCCCCTATAGCAAGCTGGATATGCCATTTGGAAATAAGGAGAAATCCTGGGATGGAGATATAGATTTGAAAGTTATCAACACTGGGTGATTATTAGTACCATGCGGTCAGACCCTTGATAGTCAAGGGGAATCAGAAAATGAAAAGCCAACAAAAAAGACTGAGAAGAACCCAAACATGAAACCGAAGTCTTTATTCTGCAGGGGAGTCTTACCCACCTGGGAGATAGATTAATAGAGATCTAAACTAGAATCATCTTATAGGGGATAGGAAAGAAAGGACTGACTTGCCAAATATTTTAAAAGAACTATTTTGTGCTGTTAAAGGTAAAGGCCAAATTGCACCTAACGTAAGGCAGGTACTTCTAGAACTGGCCAGTTTAGCTGGCCAGGGTTTCATGTTCATTTTGGGGTTGTGGCTTTCTGTGTTCACACAGCTCCACTCCAGGAACTGAATACAGATTTCACAGATTTGGCAAAATGAACCTCAATCCTTGGTCAAAACATGAAGTATTATAGGACTCCCTAGGTTACCCCTGATTCCCCAAATACTATCTCTACAACTCTACAACTTGTCTCCACAAAGCTATTCTCAAAGGTAATGAAAATTGTATTGTGGAGTTGTCTGTTCCTGTTTGTGACTCCACGTTGGGCTTTTCTGATTCCCACGCCGTTTTGAATTTGACCAATCGTTGAAGTAGGGGTACCTAGAAGTAAATATGAGTGGGTGTAACCAGTTTTGCCAAAGTAGATTTTCTTAGGTTATTGAAAACTCTTTACTATAGGGTTATATTAATGTTAATTAGAAAAGCATTTCATTATTTTATGATTAACATTATAAACCTACATCTATATGTCAAATATAGTTGTATTAGTACACATATTTTTTATATTAAATCACACTGGATTTTTATAAAATAATTCTGCTGGAAAATAAAGAATTGAGAGAGATAGAGCATTGAAGTAGATTTTAAACCCTACTTTTATTCAGATCTTTTTAGACAGCCCCTTCAGTATAATTCAAAAACAGCATACCTAGATTTGTTATTCTCTTTACGTCATAAGTTTTTCTTTAAAAAACAGGACTTAAGAAGATACCTTAATAAGATACTTTTAATTTTTCTTCTTCTTTTTAAAAATTTTTCATAGAAAGGAAAATGAAAAGATAAAAAATGCATATAAAGTAATCTTTATAAATTAACTTGGTAAGACACTGGTCTTGGATATAGTACAGAAATGGGTCTTTTAGCAATTTCTCTAGAGTCATTTTTAGTGCATTTTTAGTTGTGGACTCTTGAATTTTCTACTTGATTCTTGGTACAAACTGGGTAGCCTTCAGGTTACTTAGTCTCTCTCTATGAATTTAGGGGAGTGGATGAGAAATAATGTATTTAAGTGTGAAACTACTTTTATTGCTTGTATTTCTTGCTCACTGTAGTGGAAGCCCTACAAGAGCAGGGATTGCTGTGTGTTTGCTTATCTCCAGAGACCAGAACCTAAAAGAGTTCCTGGCACAGTAGGCATTCAAGTATTTGATGAGTGAATGCAGAAATAAGAAATTCAAGATCTAGTTTCCTTAAGATAAAGTGTGCCTCATCCAACATGCATATACTAAAATAATGTCTTGGTAAGAGCTGTTAGAAAGATGCAAATGTTTCAGATGCAAATGATGAACTGGGGGAGGACACACCTGTACATTGACCCTTAGCCTATCTATTACATGAGGGCTATTGCTTGGGAGAGTCAGTTTTTATCTCAGAAATTTTATTAGCAGAAATCATTCAAACTCTGCACCATGAACTACACAGCCCTGCAGAATCTCGCCTTGGCTATCTCATTGCTCCATTGCATTCCATGCAATTTTTCAGGGCCCACTTTTTCTATGATTATTTAAGACTATACATATGATTTTACCTATGTGAGGACTTCAGTCCTAAAAACACGTTTCTTCTCAGATTGAATTGGAATAGTCTGAGGTTGAATGAAATAGAAATTATGTTTTTACAAAATATGCTGGATGCAAACTGTAGTTGACACTGTCTAGTCAATTGGTATTTCACTTGCTGATTGGGGGAGCAAATTCTAAGAAGTGGTGATAACTGAAGAGAAATATATTTAGCATAACTTAATAGTAACTTGGCTTGCATGTGTTTGTTGTAATAACACATGGATTTATTTTGATATCTTTTACTATTTTTTATTATTTCAAGTTTATTTCTCCATATCATGGTGCAGCCTGTCAAAATGGTTATGTGTTGAGAAATGTCACTTACTAATAAAGTATGAGAAATAAGGACTAAACATGTTTTGATTTATTAGCTGATGCCATATTAATGGATTAATCTCCTTGAAAAGTTGAGGAGCACACTGGTTTCATTTATAATATATAATAATATACCTAATCATATGAGTGTATGAATACATCTTTATAAAGATGTATTTATAATATATTTAAAAATATACTTTTAAATATATTAGTAGATTTGTATTATTCTTTTGGGGATTGTAATATCTATATCTACACATTGCAATGAAGGTGATATTAGATTGAACAGGAAATGTTTTTCTGAGAATGAAATTATAGTTCTGTAAAGAGATTGATTTTATAATCACAGCTTTTTCATTTCCAATTTTTCATTGTTCATTTCTTACACTTGGGCAAGCTAATCTGTAGCATCAGCCAAAATTTCACTATTTACCCTAATTGATGAATGAGAAAACTTTATGATACCTGCTTAATTTTAGTTGGATGAAATAACTAATTTTCATCTGATTCATTTTTTGCTTCCTTAAAATGATATGCTAATAAATGAGAAAAATCAGTCATAAAATAGCAAAGTGCAGCTACTCCTGCTCAGAATTAAATAAAGCAGAATGGAGAAAATTCAAAATATTTCTTTAACTGTTCATCGACTATTGCTGTATGTACTACTTCAGTGAATCAGAAGTTGTAAAACATAAAAGTTGTAAAACGTTTATGGAATCCATTTCAAAGATGGTATAAATTTTTTATAACTATTAGGAGAATTTCTAAGTTCTTAAAAATGCCTTAAATGCTCTAATGCTGTCAGCTGATTAATTTTCAGACAGGAATCAAAGTGAAAGTGTCAGTAAATTCCCAGTAGTAACTGTGGTGTGCTGATGGTATTCAATTGTTTTTTTCTTTCAATAAAGTCCATATATGGAAATTTAGCTCAATATATCATTTAATTTATGAGTGATATTTGTTTTCTAAAAAGCTTTTAAGCCTACGAAATAAATTCTGTAAAATTTCTTTAACTAGCAAATTCCTTTCTGGGAGTATGATTAAAGCTGTTACAACAACTTTTAAACAATATGTATCTCATATAAAGCAAGATATTTGTACTAAGTGTTTATGGACCATAGCAGAGTATTTGCATTTTGCTTTTGAGAAAACTCATTAAAAAAAGTTATTATACATGAATGCATTCTCATTATAAAAGATTCAAATACTCCCAAAATATTTTTACCTAAGCAAAATATGTTTACCTTCGTGCCCTCTCACACCCATGATCCTCAGGGTAAAAACTGTTAATAATTTAGTATGAATCATTCCAACACAAATTCTACCCATTTACAAATATACACCTTGATGTTAAAAAATTAAAAATGGGATCCTAATGTATAGTCTTTTAATTTGGGTTGGAGGAGATCAAGATATTTTGGAATTAAGGAGGTATGATTTGTACATGCCAAGGTCACTATTATTTGGAGCATCTACCCAAGTAGTTGTCACTGTTGCCCACTGTGAGTCTCCCCAAGTTACTCTAGCATTTTCTTGGCATAGCATCTCTGAGGAATGGGAAATATGTCCATGAGAGAGTAAAATAATTGTATATAAGCCAGTTCCTTCACCAACAAGCAGTAGCTTAAAAAAAATAGGTATCCTTTTTTCTTTTAAGAAAAGAAGTTTTTTGGGAGTTCCCTGGTGGTGCAGTGGTTAAGAATCTGCCTGCCAATGCAGGGGACAGGACTTTGAGGCCTGCTCTGGGAAGATCCCACATGCCACGGAGCAACTAAGCACGTGTGCCACAGCTACTGAGCCCGTGAGCCACAACTATTGAGCCCACATGCCACAACTACTGAAGCCCGTGTGCCGAGAGCCCATGCTCTGCAACAAGAGAAGCCACCGCAATGAGAAGCCTGTGCTCTGCAACGAAGAGTAGCCCCCGCTCGCCGTAACTAGAGAGAAAGCCCCCGTGCAGCAACGAAGACCCAACGCAGCCATAAATAAATAGATAGATAGATAGATAGATAGATAGATAGATAGATAGAAGTTTGTTAAGTTTGCTCACACTGTTTTTGTATGTTTGTGATCATTACTGGTTTGGCCCCGTATTGCCTTTCTCATATTAACCACACGGTAAAATGCTTGTTAGATACAGTACTTTAGATTGTTCTTTAGTTGATTCTGATCTTTCTTATTCTCTCCCTCCCTCTCATTTGACCTCCTGTGATTTTCCTATCTTTAACCCTAACATTTTGGAGCACGTTTGATGGTGATGAGTTTAGAAAAGAATTTCTCAACCTCCAGATAATTCTTAGTTGTTGGGTGTGGGAAGGGTTATTCTGGGTATTGTAAGCAGTATCTCTGGTCTCTATCCATTGGATCCCAGCACTATGCTCCCAGTTGTGATAATCAAAAATATCTTCAGATGTTGCTAAATGTCCTCTGGAGCCAAAAGCACCCCCAGTTGATGCAAATGTCCTCTGGGGGTGCATAATCAACCCACTGAGAACCATGGTTTAGTAGCATTTCTAAACTCTTTTTATTTTTCTGGCATATATTTTGCGGGGGTAGATAGCTATCCCTAATCTAGTCCATAATATGTTTTGAAGTGTCATTAAAATTGTATAAATGGGGACTTCCCTAGTGGTGCAGTGGTTAAGAATCCGCCTGCCAATGCAGGAGACACAGGTTCGAGCCCTGGTCCAAGAAGATCCCACATGCCGCGGAGCAACTAAGCCAGTGCGCCACAACTACTGAGCCTGCACTCTAGAGCCCACGAGCTACAACTACTGAGCATGTGTGCCAGAACTACTGAAGCCTGTGTGCCTAGAGCCTGTGCTCTGCAACAAGAGAGGCCACCACAATGAGAAGCCCGTGCACTGCAACACAGAGTAGGCCCTGCTCGCCACAACTGGAGAAAGCCCTCATGCAGCAATGAAGACCCAACGCAGCCAAAAATAAATAAAAAATTAAAAAAAAAAGTATTTAAAAAATTGTATAAATACAACACTGTTAAAACTTCACTCCATATATGTGTAATTATCTTTAACTCACTTAGAAGTAGATAGGTGTTTGCTGTATAGTTAGATTAAAAAAATGTATATATGAAAATATTTGCTGAGGAAAAGGCTTCTGCAACTTGAAAGAAATCTCGTCACCTGTCTATATAGGTGAAATCTGAAACCTGAAATCAAACCTTCTTTCTTATGTCTTGACAAAAATTCATTGAGCACCTTAACTCTTAGAACTTTAAAAAAAATATGCGTTTGGCCTATTGCAATGCAACGTATAAACATGTATTCTTAAATCAAACCAAACTACCTTCCAGAATAGATCAGGCATCATAGAGTCTAAATAGGTATGGGTTTTTTCATACATAGTGCCTCAACATTTATCTTCAAATATGTAAATCTGTGTATATTCAATGTAAATGGAAATAACATAAACTAAAATTTTAATATTTTATCTAAAATTTGCAAAACTCTGACTGTTTTAATAATAAAAATCCTATCCTATAAACTATCTAGGAAATATTCTCAGACACAGTTATCTTTGAAACTTTAAAAAGACTGACCTTTACAATGAAATTTAGACTACTTCAAACAGTGTTTCCTACACTTTTAGACTTAATGTTCTTATTTCTGCCCTTAGTATATATTCTTATTTAATTTCCTGTCGATTTTAAAAGAAATTTGTACTGTAGTCAATTTTAAAAGAGTTACTTCAAGCTTTCCTCAATGTGTATTTAAATCACTTTCTTTACAGAAACAACGCTTAACCTTTTTTGAAGTTAAAATTTGAGTGTTTTCAAAATCCAAGCATTATTTTAATGTATCAAATTATTCTTTTCAACACTCCTGTCTTTAAATCTGTACTTTCTCACTCTGTTTTTATAATTTCTCTTTTGAATTACCTAATCCAACTTAAAAGATTTGAAAATGGCAAATCTAATAGAAAGATGAAATATTTTATTTGTTTTCAAGCTAATATAAAACACATTCTAGACATCAATATTATATTTAACACTAATATAAATTCTGACTAAAGTAATAGAACTTATTCTTCATAAACTTGAGACCAAGTATTATTAAAAAGTAATATTCTGTTAAAAATATGTATGCCACTAAGTTTAATGGATATTAACATCTTTGTTCACAGTGTCATGCTAAAGCTATTTTTCATATTTAAGTCTTTATTGTGTCACTGGAAATATCTGTGTGTCACTTGTATAGGTTTAATATTTTTATTCAAATACCTGTCAAATATATTTAAAAGGGAAATATATAATGGTCCATATTTTTTCAGTACACATTAAAATAGATAGAATGAAAAGGGCTATAGAAAAGGTTACTCAGGAATCACTTGAAGTCATCTGTTACATCACCTGCCACATTTTGGGAAACAGTGATTTGAGGGAAATAATCTGTACATTATAAAATGCCTTTGATTTGCAGAGGCTTGAGATTATAGAAGAATTTTCTAGAACATGACCAAAAATTCTTCTGCTTCGTTATTTTGAAATTTTATACACAGTGATTTCTGCAAAGTACTAATTATTATAGAATATAATTGAGTCTAACACAGTTATGTCTTAGAACTCTTTTTTGGGAGGAGTCGGGTGGTTGGCATTGGCTATTAGGTGGGGTTGTAAAGGGAGTAACAATAAGTAACAGGGCTTCTTTATTTTGTTCTGTTCTCATGACACGAACTTTAGTAATACCTTAGGGGAGAGAGTTGAAGCTGATTCCAGTTTGTTTAATTCTAGGTTTCCACAAGAATGACATTAAGAACAATTTATATCATGTGGCTGGGTATAATATTCATGGTGGTTTATTACATTCCAAATTTGTAGCTGCTCTTTTACCAGGCACTTTAGCTGTTTTTCAGTCTTTCACAGCACTACGATTCTTCCCTACCTTTGTTATTTCAGCTGTGTCATGCAGGTTTATTTTGGAAATGTGTATTGACTAAAGTTTCTTATGCCACCCTCACTTAGCTCTGTGTAGTGAAGGTCACATTTAATTAGAATGTAGACTTTATGCCTGAGAGGTACATTAAAACCAGCCAATTTCCATTCCCACTGCTTCTCTGACCTGAATTTGGCCTTCACTACCCCTTTCCTTGTAACTTGAAATTCTGTCAACTTTTCTCCAGCCTTTGGTATTTTCTCACTCTAGTTCATTGCAGCTCTGAATTTGTTTCACCCTGGTCAGAAGCCTTCAGAATCGCATCTTTGCAAAGACCTCTTTATCTCTGATTTCTGTTCCCACCACTATCTGCCCCAGTCCTCATATGGTCTTGTAATCTACACAAGCTACAGTCACTGAGCCTTTAGGAGATTATACCTGTGCTGTTACTGTCCTCTCTTCTCATTCACTACTCTTCTTGAATACCAAAGTTATTCATTTGTCTGTTAATATCTACACTACTTTCCAGGCTCAGCTTACATTTAACATTTTACCCCTCACCTTAGGCTCCTTGGGTTCTCTTTTAATCCCACACAAACATGACGTACTATCTCTCTTCTCCCTGAATCACCATTGTACTTCTTTTTCTTATTGTTTAAAAAATACCGTGATTGTAATCTCAGTGTAGAGGAAAGGCATGGGTTTTTGAGTCTGCTTAAAACCCTGTGTAACTGCTGTGAGCTGGGACTGTGTTGTGTCATATATAGATGGTCCCTGACTTTCAATGATTATGAATTTTTTGACTTTACAATGGTGCAAAAGCGATACATATTCAGTAGGAACCATACTTTGAATTTTGATCTTTTCCTGGGCTTGCAATCTGCTGTAGGATACTTTCTGATGCTGGGCAGCGGTGGGGAGCTACAGCTACCAGTCAGCCATGTGATCATGATTGTAAATAACCAATATACTTACAACCATTCTGTACCCATACAACCATCCTGGTTTTCACTTTCAGTACGGTATTCAATAAATTACGTGAGATATTCAACACTTTATTATAAAATAGGCTTTGTGTTAGATGGTTTGCCCAACTATTGGCTAATGTAAATGTTCTGAGCACGTTTAAGATAGGCTAGGCTAAGCTACGATGTTAGGTTAGGTGTATTAAATGCATTTTCGACTTAGGATATTTTCAATTTAGGATGAGTTTATCAGGGCATAAGCACATCATAGGTTGAAGAAGATCTGTATTCTTTTACATTCTAGGGAGTCTATTTCTTGCACACAAAGCTGTAATTGGCAATGAATGTGTTAGAAGGATGAAACACCACATATTTATGAAGGAATGCTATTTTAGTATTTATTCAAACAATATCCTGAAGAATCTCAATGCTTTTGCCACCCACAGGGAAATAATTTCCTTTCCAATAAAGTGCACAGTTAAGGAGTTTGTGAGCAGGAATTGAATGAAAATACACCACTGAGGAGATAGCTGAAGATTTTGTATGTGTACAAAATTGGGGAAAGGGAAGGTTTCTTTCATCATCAGTGCTTTCCTATTTTTTTTTTTTTTTTTTTTAGTCTGTATGTATCTATTAAATGTATTCAGTCTCACTGCATTTTAGAGCCATCTGTGGTCACTTTTTCTTTTTTTTTTTTTTTTTTTTTTAGTCTGTATGTATCTATTAAATGTATTCAGTCTCACTGCATTTTAGAGCCATCTGTGGTCACTTATGACTACTATGCTAGTTTCCAATTTTTAAGAGGGAAATTTCAGAGGCATGGAATCTGGAGATTACAGGGCATCCCGATATCTCATTCTTCCATGATTTATTTACTTTCTGTGCAGCAAGTTACCAGCAGGAAAAAAGCTCGCATGTTTGCAAATAGAAAGAATATCAAATGATTTATTAATTTGATAATCTGTTAATTGTTATATGTTTAGGCTCCTGAATGTAATAATTTGCTTTTATACTTTCTTATATCTTCACTGAAACGTTGTCATTGCAACATACATAACACAGCAAAATTTAGTACCAGGTATGTTTGTCTTAAACATAGACCAAAGTGCTAATGACAACAATGGGAAAGGGGGTTTAATTATAAGATATATTAAATCTAAAGTCTGGACCTCATGCTGCTTATGCAGTGAGGTGTCTGTGATTACTCTGAGTACTTTTTTATATTTACTCAGGACTAAATGAGTAAATGACTGAATGTCAGCACTATTAATTAAATTTGTTGAAGAGTCTCTGATGCCCCTGAATCCTTTTCCAGGGGACATTCTGAAACTAGACTTGTTAGCAATCATTGCTTAGTGAACATAGAAAATGCTTTGTCTTCAAGAAGAGTAATATTCAAAGGAACCTCCTTCTAAGTTATACATGAGCATTTTTTCTCCCTCCTTAGAGGCCTGTTTATTTTAACTAGAATTTTAAGACTGAATATAGCAACTTAGGATCCTTTAAGTTTATACCTCAGCTTAATTACTTAACCAATTCAAAAACTGATTTCCTTTAGAAGCATCTTCTCATTCCTAATCTACTGAAGTCAATGGCAAGTATATTGGTGCTAAACGAAACTATTGCATACTGAAACTTTATTAATATATATATATATTTCCAAAACTCAGTGCGGTAATATCTCTTTGTATATGCTTAATGTAGATTATATGGAATCGTGTCGATATTCCCTACTTTGTGAGAATCTGGGGCATTTGCCAGAAATATATTAGGCCATGACTATAGTTGGAGGACTCCTTAGAGGACGTAGTATAATTCTTGATTATATGTTAGACTGACAGCTTTGAATACAATGGGGATAGTAAAAGGAAAAAAAATAAAAGATTTAAGTATGGCTGTTGTTACTTCATGCCTTGTTCAATCTCATGTTGTATCTGGCCAAACAGAATTATTTTAAGTTTGACTTTATTGTTTCTGTCAGAGATTCATATTTATACGTAGGAGAATTATGCATGGAAAAAACCCTATAGTTTTCTGTACTGAATCAGTATTCCTAACTGACTGTAACTTTTCTAAATTTTTGAGTGCTCCTTTAGAAAATGATTGTAATATTATTAATCTTTTTTGAATTTTAAGAGGAATATATAAATACCTTGAAATTTTATGTTTAAATATTTTTTGTTAGCTTTCTTTTTATAACTCTTTATTTGGAAATAATTTCAAACCTAGAATAAATTTGCAAGAATAGTGGAAGGGGTACACTATACCTACAGTAACCTATTGCTAATATTTCATTTATGTTATTCACACTCTCTCTCTTGAGTATGTATGTGTGTGTGTGTGTGTGTGTGTATAATATATTCACATATTATATACGTGTGTGTATATAACTTTTTTCTAAACCATTTGAGGGTGATGTTTTTAAAAAGTTTTTTTCTGGTAAGCTTTCTTATCTCCTTTGTTTTTGAATATTCATGTTCATGATTTAAGCAAGACATTTTGGTCTGATTTAGTCGGTGATAAACAGAACATTGTGGTAAATTTGATTTTCCACTATTAGTCATTTTTATCTTAGTTACAATTTTTTATGCTCAATTTATAAGACCACTATGAAAATTTGTTGAGCAGTGGAGCTAGTATATGCCCTTTCTTCTGTCTACGTTTGAGGTATTTTGACTAATAGTTCCAGGGCAGGGGATAAAGGGAAGGGTGGTACACGGAGAGCGTGGCATTAACTCTCCATAGGGTAATGTTGACTGTTTGAGATAAAACCACTAGCTAACCTTGTCGCTTAGCACATAGTTATTACTTTCATGTTATATGTGGATTTTAGTCTGAAAATTACATACTGAGCACAAATGTTTCTCAGCTGTCACTCTTCATAGATCCCTGATTTCCAAGTGTTTTGACTAATATTTTGTTTTGCTACTTATTTCAGTATTCTTTTATGCACTACTCCAGATAACAGACTAATGAGATACCTGTATATGTTCTGTAATCTTAAAATAGTTTCAGAGGACTGTGTTATTACTTTCTTTGCAGTTTCTTGCTATACTTGAGAAGGCTTTTAATACATGCTGACTGACTTAAATGATGCTGTGACTCATACAGCTGCTCTGCTTCGTCTTTTGTTAGCTTACTCCTCAAATCTGCGTTAGCAGCAAGGCAGTGTCCTAGGTCACCTGATGAGGTGCTTGAAGTTTTCTGTATGTTTAACATGTTTGATCTATGGCTAATACTTCAGAATATATACAGTCAATATAAACTTTGAGTTTAATAATATTTTATTATTTCATACATCTGATATTGAATACTCAATACTTTGCCTCTATTATCTTTAGTTTTTACCGAAATCTTACAAATTAGTGAAATTATCTTTGTTTTAAAGATGAGAAAAATGAAACTTAGAGGGTTAAAATAGTTTGCCTTTTAGATAATAATACTTACCTACTGGGTTATTTGAGAATCAAGACACTATATGTCTGAAGCAGCTCACACAGAGCCTGGCACATAGTAATCCCTCAATAAATAAAAGTTTTAATACTCTCGTTGTTGGTTGTTGTTATTACTCTTATCAATGCCAATTTATCAACCAGTGGCATAGCTGAGGTTCTGCCTTATCTGAATCTACAGTGTATGTTGATTATATTTGATATCTTTGAAATATAAATGGAGTGAACACGATAGTTTTTTTTGTCCACAAGAAATATACTTTATTTATTTATTTATTTTGAATTGTGCACTTTATTTTATTTTATTTTTATACAGCAGGTTCTTATTAGTCATCAGTTTTATACACATCAGTGTATACATGTCATACAGTTTTATTTATTTTCCTTATGCAGCTGTGTTCTCAATTACTGCAAAGAAGCCAGGTGTTAATGACCTTCTGGAATAAATTTTCATTATTGGCTTTAACTTGCAAAGCAATCCTTTAATGGTCAGGGCTAACGCCGTGTTTCATGCTGAAGACACTGTTCCTAGAAGCTCTGCAACAGATGGTGGCCATCCTGTAGACTCAGCACAGTTCTCCTGAGCAGTGCTGCCAACTCAGCATAATTCAGCAGATAAACAGTTTGCCTATGTACAGCATTGGTCTGCACTGAAGAGATTTATCTGTAAAAGCATGGGGGAAATAAAATGGGTTGAGGGCTCTAGCTGAACTTTGTTCTTTGTGTGGCATTTTGAGTTAGATTTGAAAAGCATATGGCCAGAGACTTATTTCACCGTAGGTCCAGTTAGCAAATAGCCTGGTGTCAGAGTCCACATAAACCACAGGTTTATATTTTGCATTGAGAACATTTTTGTCCCTGGGCACTGTGTTTTACAAGTGCTCACATGAGGGCAAGATGCCTGGTGTACAGAACATGCAATTGATGACTGCCTTAGGGAATAATGATAGAGAGATGAGATTTCCGTGCTAACAAAGGACTCTTTGTTTCGCAGAAATTTTCATCATTTTGGACAGGATTGTTTGAATCCGGTAATGGATGGATGAAGCCTGCTCTGCTTGTGCCTATAAATTGGAAATCATTTCTATGTGACATGTGGAAACTATTTCTTTGGGAGAAGAGAGAAGTGTTTGCTTTTCCATGTGCCTTGTGGATTTCTCTGGGACTGCTCAGTTGACAAAACTTTCATTCATTGGATTGGGACTACAGAGGTGATATACTGTGAAGTTAATGGACTTTAGGCTTCAGGGCCCCTTATTTTCCCAGTATTTTTCCAAGACCTTAGGCCGTATTCATATGATCGTATGTAAAATTTGCAATTAGGATGTTTTAAACATAATCAGGTAAGATTGTGATCTTTTTGCACACCTACTCCTCTCTGTCATATTTCCCCTAGCGCAAATTGTGTTAGAGTGGCCATGGTCAATTTTGGAATCTGGCTAATGGGATGCTGAGTTGGAGATACATTTATTTTGGGCTTAGTGGGATATATTAGTGTGAGACAATATGAAATTGCTATTTTTGGAGGTTGAAGATGATTGAACATTGGCAATTTCATATGGTCACATGTGGTTGGAAGTTACTTCATTGTATAATTACGTTATTTCTACTGTCCTGGTAAAGGACTGTTCTTCCAGAAATCTTCCTGCTGCTCACTGAGCCTGCATACCCAGTGTGATGAGTACATGGACAGAGGTCATTTTGTGATATGCACATGTCCTAGAGCACGTGGTGCAGAAAACATGTGGATAGAGGAGAAACAACAATAAAACTTTGATAGACCCGCATAGAGGAAACTGCATTATCTTTCTAGTCTTCCCATAGAAAGAGATATAAAATCCTTGAAATATGAAGAGGCACCCAAAGTGTATAAGCCAAAACAAAACAAAACGCCAAAAGTCATTACTAGACATGAAAGAAGCATGTCTAGTAATTACTTGAAAACGTATGCAACTTTTCTGGATTTTGTGATTTTTGTGATAACTGTCAAATTATTTGTTTGTGGTATTTTGAAATTTATTTACTTAAAAGGCTCCCCTGCCTCCACTGTATAAGCTTCAAAGTTCACAATACTTGGATCTGCCCCTAAATGGGAAGCATATGGAATGGGGCCCCAATAGCAAACAGATTTTTTCCAGGAACCCGAAGATCCTTTTCAGAGATTATTTTTATAACTTCTTAAATTGGAGATCAAGCATAGTAACATAACTGATTTTCTTTCAGAGGAAAAAGGTGTGTAACAGGATGAAAATAGATTGGAAGAGTGATACTAGAGTATATAAGGTGATGTTTCTATGGTTAGGATTAAATTTCAAAAACCGTAGCAACTCAGTCTACTTCAATCTGTCTCTATCTTCTCTCAACCTTGTTTATCACCATCTTCCCTTTCAGGAAAAGAAAGACAGATAGGTGTCAACAGTGAAAGAGATTCTTAATGAAACTGGGTGTGGGTGTGAAAGACCTTCTCAAAGTCTGTCTTCTAGGATTTTCCATTCTGTCTCCTGATGATATGTTACCGTGATAGCTTTTTTTGTTTATTTTTTTCTTTGTTTATTTTTTTCTTGGGGGTGGCTTGGGAGGTGCTACTAGAATTAGCAAATACATTATTTGTTAATAAATTCTCCATCAACACGAATTCCTCAGTTTCCACAAGTAAAACAGATGTTTGCTCTTCTGCCCCATTGTTTTATCTTTTCCTCTAATTGTACCAACTTTGGGGAATCTGGGAAACTCTAACAAAAGAAGTAATGCTCTTCTTATTGCTGCATACAAGTCCCCAAATGACACAAGTAATTTAGAAAACTAAGGAATCAGAAGTTCTACTAATGTTTGTTCCTCAAAGAGCTTTTCTTTAGTGAACCCTTGCCAGGGAGATGCAGGGTCTCACGAGAAGCCTTGCTTGATTTATTCATGGTGGATACAAGTATGTAGGATGGATATTTAAACATTTAATACTCCCTTACCCTTCAGAGTATGACATATGTATGACTTCCCCCCCCATTGTTTCTTTTATCAGAAACATCTATGTTATACATCAGATATCACTGATCAACTCATCACAAGTCACCTGCAAAGCATCTAGGTTGTGGGGAGACCCTCAGTGCAATGCCCACCCATGACCCCACCTCCTTTTTTTCATACTTCTCTGTCTTGGTGAATATGATAACCAACCTTAAGTTCTATATGGCAGAACGGGAGGCATGCAAGACACCTCATGACTTATTCACCATATCGAGCTCATGTAAGCCTCCTCAGTGTCTCTGTTGGATGACCTGTGTGGCTCCCGACTCCTGACCCCCATCAGAGGAGTTCTTTTTAAGGAAACATAGCTTATATAGCATATTTAAAAGCTTTATTCAATGGACAATCACCATCGAATCATACATTTTCATTCAACAAATACTGCTTGAGCGCTAGGGAGAAATGGAGTGAAGTAGTGGGCTGGACATCTTCAGATGTCTCTTCCAGGTCCATTCTGTACCCTTCTCTATTCTGTTCTCTGCCCTGGTATGCAAGTCAATATAAACCATGTTAATAAGCCCCCGGGAAGAGATATGAGGGAGAGAGAAGTGTGAGTTCATGTTGTTTATTCTCTTAGCTCTTTTCCTGCAGGTGGCCTTAACTTAATTGCTGCTCCCCTCCAATTATCACTTTTTCTCTCAAGTCTGCCCTCTCTGTTGGGCTGTTTCTGGTTTTCAGTAACTTTCCTCTCTCTTGTCCCTTCAGGGCTGTGTGTAGCAGTAGCCCCCTGTTACTATCCCTGAGGTTCTGCATTATCCCTTTTGGTTTTCCTACATCCTTCCCAAACTCTTGTAAATAGTCCTTTATTAAACTCTCCATCGATTATCTTAATTTTAGTGTGGTACTCATTTCCTTCTAGACACTGACTGATACAGATGTTAGTCTAGGAATATGTCTGTGATGCTTTGATGTTATCAGTGATATATGAAGTAGGTGTGGGGAAAAAAATCATGTAGGGAA
>NW_006799230.1:28815-40286 GCF_000442215.2 Lipotes vexillifer | reverse complement strand
GGAAAGAACCTTCTACATGGAAAAACTATTTTCCTGGAATATTGGAAGGACAGCAAGGTGGACTGGGTGGCTAGAATGAAGTAGGCAAATGGGAGAGTAGCAGGAAATTAAGTCAGAGTGGTAGTAGAATGAGGTGGGAAGACCACCGAGTGCCTTTTAGGGCTTATTTTCAATGTGAGATTGAAGTCATTGGAGGTGATGGCTGTCTTATAATTTGTCCCTCCGACTACTGTTTGGATAATAGACTGGGGACAAAGGTCGAAGCAGGGAGGCCAGTTAGGAGGCTATTGAGAAAGACAATGATGATTCCAGCAACAAAGATAGTGAGAAATGGTGGGATTCTGCATGTATTTTGGAATATGGGGACAGGATTTTCCAGTGGTTAAAAAATGAGTCCAGAATCATGACAAGTTTAGCAGCTAGATGGATGGACCTGCCATTCCTCATATGAAGATGACTGTTGGAGGAAGAGTTTAAGGAGGAAGATTAGGAATTTGATTTTGGATCTGTTAAGTTTGAGATGCATTGAAGTAGATGTATTGAATGGGTGCGGTTCATAGGAATTGTCTAGGGTACCGATACAAGTTTAAGAGTCATCAACATATAGATGATATTTAAATTGAAATTACCTAGGCTTTTGATTCTCAAACTTCTTGTTTACATATTTATAAATATAATTTTCACTGTAGATATAGGGTGGTTGGGTCAGTCAGTCAGTCTCTAAGAACAATGTTATTAGAATTAGACATAATATTAAAAAAAAAGAACTTGTATATTCTGTAATTAATGTGTATACAACATAAGCACATAAAAATGAGCATGTCTATTAAAATACTGACCTGTGCTTGTAAACTCAGGTAAACATATAAAGTGTGTATAACACAAAGACTATGTTTGAAAATATTATTTGCCTTTTTGGAAGGCATTTTTATTTAAATGTCAGAAAGTGAGAGTAATCACTGATTTTCCTGCCAAACAAGGGAATTAAATTATAACTCTAAGAAGAACATGGGGAGCATTATTGCACAGCTATCCTTGAAATTTCAGTCCACTTTTAAAATACAATTATTTTAAGCCATTTGTTTACAATATGGCATCTTTATTTGTATACAGTTTCAAACACTTGGCTCTTCTGTGCCTTATCTCTAACTTTTTAGGATTTGAAAAAAAGGCAATTTGCAATAGTAGAGAAATCCTTACTACTTAAAACACTAGACTAGGAGTGAGAAGTGTGGATTTCAAGGGTAATTATTTTGTCACCAACTAGGTATGTGAATATATAACACAACATCGCTAGGCTTCAGATTCTTTGTTTGAAAGTTAAAAGATTAAATTAGATTACTGGTATTTCCACAGTTCTACAGACTACCTCACCCCCTTCCTGGCAACGTTCCCAGACTAGTCACAATGGGCCAAGTATGCCAAAGATGCCTGGGTCCCTCACTCTTTCAACCTGAGCCTTTACATTTTATTTGCTCTGTGTTAGTGCTACCAAGGAATACATTTTTGAAATGTAGGATCACCAGTTTAAAAGTCTTAGAAAACCAGTTAATTGCTAATCTTTTCTAGAAAAAAAATATTTTCAATTAATTATGTGTAAAGTTTTTGTCAGCTTTGAGAGCTGCTTTACCGCTAAACCACTGCCTATAAAACATACCCAGCTAGTTCCATTACTCTCTTCCCAGGTAACTATGCTCTTTTTGCCTCTGAAGTATACTTTAGTCTTAACATTCTTTAATTATAGAGTCTTGGAATCTTACAGTTGAGACAGACCTTAGAAATTATCTCTTTCAACCTCTTTCCTGATACAGAATGACCACCACATTCTTGAGACTAGTTATTCAAAATCTGTTTGCAGAGTACCAGGGGCTCATCAACTGGGATGGTAACCCATTCCATTTTGTAATAGCTCTTATGCTTTCTTATGTGCAGCCAAAACAAATACGTTTGAAACCTTCACTTTTCTGTCATTTACCATAGGGATTTGAAAACACTACCTGTGGTTAGTGGCTCTCAAAATTTACTGTACATGGAATCACTTAGAGGGTTATGATGAATATTACAGGGCTCTCTATCTAAAGATTGTTTCAATAGATCAAGAGATGGAGTCCAGCAATCCACATTTTCAATAAACACATCATTTGATTATAATTGTAGATCTTTACTATAATTCATAACAGAATATTGTGAAATGGAAAATTCATTTAAAAAATTGTTTGTATAATATGATTCCAGTTTTGTATGTAATAGCATCCATTTATATCAAAAAGATCAATTTAAGAGGATGTCCTCCAAATGTTATCAGTGGTTGGTTATTTCTGCCTGTTGAGATTATGGACAGCTTATACTTTCACTTATCTTTACATTCTAATATTTCTACAATGATTATATATTACTTTTATCATTAAAGATGGTAAATTTTAATGAGTGATTTACACCTCCAGTACTTGTCATAAAGGTGATTTTATAGAAGTTGGAAACTGGCAAGGATAAAAGAACCCTATCTAGTATGGTAGTATTATTGCTGCTGAGTCCTTTCAGGGCACATTAGAGTCAGGATCCTTGGATAAAAAATACTGACTCCTCTGATCTGCTCTAAAGGGAGTGTTACCGAGCAAGGGCTCTGTGTGCCTGTGGAACAGAAAGTCAAATTCTGACAGTGGATGTTTGCAGCAAAGTAAGGGTTTATTTCCAGGGTGCCAAGCAAGGAGAATGGGCAGCTCATGCTCAAAAGACCCAAACTCCTTGATGTCTTTCAGGAAAGGGTTTTTAAAGACAGTGTTAGGGGCAAGAGTCATAGGATGTGTGATCAGCTCATGGACCTTCTTCTGATTGCTTGGTGGTGAGGTAACAGAGTGATGTCTTGGGAATCTCAACCTTCTGGTTCCAACCAGTCTCAGGTCTATGTGCTTGGGATCAGCATGTAGCCACCATCCTTCACCGGGGTGGGGGTCTTAGTTTCTACAGAACAACTCAGAGATATTCATCAGATTATTATCTGTATCCCTATAGGAGGAACTAAGAGGCTGTGACTCTTGTCCTAATCATTAACTGCTTGAGTCTGCTCTTTGGAACTCAGGGAAAGCCTAGAAGACTAAAGTCTTTTTCCCTATAAACAGGAAATGGAGTATGAAGGGGCTTTTGTACTGGAAAGACCCCACAGGGTCCTGCTTGCTTTCAACCCCCCTTTTCTTTGAATCTCTTCAATCTTGAGGTGAACAGGGGTGGGACAAGAAAGGGAATAAAGTTTTGGATAGAGAGATTAATCATAAACTCAGCAAGGGAACTTAGTTTTAGGGGGACTTGGTTTCAGGAGAATGATGGTCAGTATTGGAAGTTATCTCATTATTCAGCCCAAGGCCATTTTATGAGTCATCCGTTTGTTCTTTCAACAAACATTTATGTTCGTAAGATATATGCCACTCACTAAGGCTAAAAAGAACACAGGTGTACCAAATTCCTACCATAGCAGAGGAAGCAAAGGTGGCATAAAGAATAGAGGAGCTGTCTCTCCTTGGGAAGCTCTGAGTTGGTTTCACTTAAGAGTTGTTGAATAAAGTGAATCTTGAAAAGTGAGGAGCAGTCTTATCTAAGCTGATGAGAGAGTAGGGTGGAGATTTTTCCTTGACAAGGAAATATGCAAAGCCCATGGAAATGTAACCTCCTGTGTTATAAATGGGGAACTGTAAGTAATTTGATATGGCTGAAGGGCTGGTTGCCCTTGAGAGAATTGCAAGAGACATTCTGAACAGGTAAGCAGGAGCCCAATCTTGGAGCATCTCATATGCCATTTTAAAGAATTTGGGAGTTTAGGCGAGTAACTTGATTAGCTTTATATTGTGGCAGCAGTGTGGTAGATAGATTGGAGGGGTGGCTGGAAATGGCAAGGCTATTCTGGTACTAAGAAAAAGTGTTAGAGGCAAGAGTTATTAAAGGGTTGGAATTAATAAAACTTCCTGACTGATTGGTTGTGGGGGGTTAACTGAGAGGGAGGAGTCTGGCATGACTCCTAGTTTTTTGTAGGTTTCTAGGTGGATTGGATTCAAGCACCATTTTTTCAGGGCAGAAGATAGGAGGATATCAGTCATAAAAGTTGTTTTCAGTTAAGAATATGACTCCTTTCCCATGGTATGGAATGAGAAAAAATTACATGGCAAATATAGAAGAAAATAAAATATCAGAATTCTCCATCTGGACATTGTTTTCCATGTGCCCATCTCTATATTTAATTTCAGCATTTCTATGTTTCAGAAGCTTATTGTGGCCTAGAAAGTTTTCATTATGTACAATTTTATACTTTTCATTTATGCTACTCCCTTTGTCTATGTGAATCTAGGGAAAACTGTGAGAGAGAGAATACTATTTAGAAAAACCAGAAAGTCATACCAAGAGTGAACCATTTGGGAAGGGGAGGGATGTCAGAAGGCAAAGATAAGTTTCATGAAATGTTGGATATTCGGTGATGGCAGATAATTTTAGTGTCTCGTCATCTGTTGTACTTAAATGACTAGAATCCATCCATATTTACCAGACAAGAACAGAATATGCATATGATCTCTGTGGGCCATTCTGCTGCTGAAAATTTGATTTAGATAATTTTACATAAAGGGTAAGACTAAAACTAAATGAACTTAGTGATGTTTTTCTGTGTGTTGGCGGTAGCTACTAATGCAGTGTATCTAGTCTATTGATTTGCAGAAGTAATTTTCTTGTACCTAGACTAAGAAACAGAGACTGCTGACAGATGCCCTGTATCTCTAAAGCAAATTTATTGTACATTTCTAAAAGTAACATACGCTTTTTAAAAAAATTAATTTATTTTTTATGAATTTATTTTATTTTTGGCTGCATTGGGTCTTTGTTGCTGTGCGCAGGTTTTTGCTAGTTGTGGCAAGCGGGGGCTACTCTTGGTTGCGGTGCGCAGGCTTCTCATTGCGGTGGCTTTTCTTTGTTTCGGAGCATGGGCTCTAGGTGCATGGGCTTCAGTAGTTGTGGCGCGCAGGCTCAGTAGTTGTGGTGCACGGACTTAGTTGCTCCGTGGCACGTGGGATCTTCCTGGACCAGGGCTAGAACCCGTGTCCCCTGCACTGGCAGGCGGATTCTTAACCACTGCACCACTAGGGAAGTCCCTCTTCTACTACAATTTGATGAGTATCCTTCCATATTTATATGTGTCTCGTTGACTGAAAAAAATGCACAACCTAAAAGTTGAGAATTATGTTTTATTCAGGGGGACTTGCTGAGGACTTAAGCCCGGGAGGCAGCCTCTCAGATAGCTCTGAGGGATTGCTCTGAAGAAGTAAGGGAGGAGGTTGGATATATAGGAGGTCAAACGAACAATTAAAAAAACAGATACTCCAATGTCAAAAGATTACTGCTAATTAAAGAAAACCAGACATGCCAAGTCAATGAATTTAGTGCTTTTCTCATTACGTATGGGAAGATGCAAGAGTCTGGGCTCACTGAAATCATTTCTTCTATATGCGCCTTAACTATCTAGGGCCAGTATCCTGCTTTTCTCCATCCTGAATCCCCTCAGGGTGCACAGTCTGGGATGGCTGCAGTGGCTGATGGCTTGATGGCCACAACATCCTTTGTTTACTGATATGGCAGGCGACACTTTTTGCCCACAGTCTTTATAAATGCCCCCTCACTATTTATTAAAGTGTAGTACTCAAATGATGTAAGATGATAGAGATAAAACAGCCATGGAAGATATGTGATTTGATCTTGATAGTAGATTCCAGCTGTTAAAGCAGGTGACAATATTTTGGGCAAAAATGCTTACCTGTTACTTAAAAAATTAGTAATTGGTTTAGGCGAAGGCAGGATTTAAAGCGATAGTAATTATGTGTGGCACCTCTTAATCTTTTAACTTTTCTAATCACCCCAAGAACCTAATAACCTCAGTTTAGTTTGATAGAAACAGTTGATTGAGGAACATAAAAAAAAAAGGTAACCCTTTAACCTTCAGTGTCTGCTGAAAGAATTACTTTTATATTCCTTACAGTTGGAGGAGGGGGGCTGTATATTAGAAGATGTAAAAGACTTGTAGTTCTTTTTTTTTTTTTTCCTACAAGTGCTAGTGTCCTTTGGCTTGAATTTTAATGACCATATATCACTCTTTGAATTTTATTGGGAGCTTTCCCCTCAAGCCTGTGAACAGTGGTTTGAAACCAGAAGATTCTCTGAGATCTCTCCTCAAGACCAGCTGCAGTTCGGATGTGACCACTCATTGTTCTGGAATAAACAGCTTAGACCCATCTAGCTACCCTGTGGACTGTCCTCATACAAAGCTGTTTCTGTCCTGCATGGGCAGGGACTCCAGGCTCAGCTGTGAGGCCTGCTGAATTAATCAAAGGATACTTAGACCGCATTCCCTGAAGACTAGCAGATTTCTATGGTGACTCTACCCTAACACCCTGAACTCCTGCCCTTTTACATGACAGCTGGAGATCAGAGAGCAGTCTAACTCTGGGAAGACAGTTTAGGAAGAATGTTCTCGAAGGTTTATTGGTGAGAAATGTGTATTTACATGTCCTTTTGCCTGTCAGAATTTGTAATTAACATTTTCAAGCACCTAGAATTTAATAAGCACTGAATTTGGTGCTGACTTTCGCTGTTTTGTTCAGTCTCAGTAATACCTTAGCAGATACTTGTGTTTATTTCCGGTTTACAGAGAAAGAAACGGAGAGCATGCTAAGATATAGGTGTCTGACAATTTAGGAGGACAAGTGGGTTTTGACTCTGGCTGCACATTGGATTCACCTGAAAAGCTTTTTTGAAATATGGATTCCTGGGTTTAGGGAAGATGAATTAGAATAGAATCTCTGGAGGTGGGTACCGCCCAGCAATGCCATTTTATAAACAAACAAAACACATTTCCAGGTGATTCTAATTTGCAGCCAGGGTTGCGAACCTTTGTCCCAATTTGTCTGACACTCATCCCTTATCAAATCGTGGTCCCTGCACCAGCCACATTTGCATGAGTTGGAAACTTGTTAGAAACACAGACTATCTGGACTTTCCTAGACCCACTGTATCAGAATCTGAATTTTAAAAAGATCCCTAGGGAGTTATTTGTACTGCCTTTGCAACTTTTCTGTAAATCTAAAGCTCTTCTAAAATTAAAAGTGTTTATTAGGAAAAAAAAGACCATGCTTGGGATACAAACACAAAACCTTCCCTCCAGAAGCTCAGTCTAGCAAGAAGAAAACTTATTAAAAGGCACTTTGCTGAGCACTGTAATGGAAGTAATGTAGAAAGTGCTGTCACTTTATGGGAGGAAATGAAAGATGCTGCTTGGAGGAATTAAGAGAAAAATTGCCCAAGGAAGGTGACTTGAAGGCATTTTGGGCACAAAGACTCAAAGGACAATTCCTTTAAGAAAATTTGCTAATATGAAGGGAATAAAGAAAAAGAAACATAAAATTGAGCTTCAGTGAAAATATAATGTTGAAAACACATGTATATATTTTAAAAATGATAACTCCAAACTCCAAACTGAGAATTAGTGCCAGACTGGAGAGGTACTCTAATAATTAAAGGAAGAGTTTCTTTCTCTTTTTTGAGAAAAGCAAAGTAATTAAGGACAATTAATCATTTGTAGCTCTAGGGCTCTTGAAGGGTGTTGGGGACAGACCCTTTTTTGAAATTCTGTCTTTTGGAGACTCTTGTGACCCTACTCTCTTGAACTTTTTGGTTTCTTAGAAGTGCTGTGCTTAAATTCTGCTCAGGGCCTTTGCAGCTGCTGTTTTCTCTGCTGGGCAGGTCTGACCCCTTCTTCTATTCCTGGCTAAGTCCTCCTCTTCCTTCAGCTCAGATTCTGCCCAGAACCACTTCTTCCAACTTACACTCTACGTTGTGTACCGTTCTTCTGGGTTCCTATAGCATCTTGTATATATCACATTATTGCTAATTTTCTTTTTGTCTGTTTCTCTCATGAAACAGTAAGCACCTTAAAGGCAGGGGTTATTTCCCAGTAGCTTCTGTGTCTCCAGAACTTTGCACAGTGCTTGACTGAATAAATTCTTTGAAGTAAATGAAAAGTGAAAATAATAGCCAGTTTTTGCCCTTAGTTTAGAGAGATGGCAATAATGGATTGAAATGCCCTCAGCATTGATAGCTGGAGAGAAATTTAGAGACTTCAACCTGTGCGTAACACATGCCTGGCGTATAGCAGATTCCCAGTAAATTTCACTTGTGGGAAAGAATCAACATTCTCATTTTGTAAATGAAGACTCTGATGTAGATTATGTTAAGATGTGTCTCTCTTAGCATATTATTAAGAGAACGTGAACTCAGACATGGATCATTACTCATAAATTAACAATCATTTTTATGGTCTCCAATTTTTAAAATTTTTATTTGAAGTATAGTTGATTTACGATGTGTTAGTTTCTGGTGAACAGCAAAGTGATTCAGTTATACGTATATATATTCTGATATTCTTTTCCATTACGGTTTATTACAGGATATTGAATATAGTTCCCTGTGTTATACAGTAGGACCTTGTTGTTTATCTATTTTATATATGGTAGAAAAATGTGGAATGCTTCATGAGTTTGCGTGTCATCCTTGTGCAGGGGCCATGCTAATCTTCTCTGTATTGTTACAGTTTTAGTGTCTGTGCTGCCAAGGTGAGCACTGGCCTCCAGTTAAGTACCTGCACGTGTCAGTTGTTATAGAAATAACGTATATGCATAATATACATATATGGTCACATTTAATTCTCTGAAATACCTGTGAGACTTATATTAGGTTTGGGGGCACGAATTTGAACTCAGAAGTGTATGATTATAGAACTCATGCTTTTTTCCTAATCAGTGTTCTTTCTGCCCTTCCCTACTGCTTCCCTTGCTTTAAGAAGCAGCTGAAGCTGCCTGCACCTTTCTCTTCCTGGAAATTGCATGGTTAGGAATCAAGGACTCGCCCTTTGATTATTAATTTGCTGTGTGTTCGTATACGGAGCCTTTCTTCGTCTGTCTCCACATTTATAAGATGGACCTATTAAATTATAGCAAAAAAATAAATAAATAAACTATAGCAGGGTTCCATTTATTATTCAACAAATATTTGAAAGGCTAATGTGAACCAGACACTGTTCTAGGTGCTGAAGATACAACAGCAAAAAAAGGACAGACAGGACCCATAGACCCACACAGCTTCCATTATGGCAATTATGGCAACTGAGGCTGAAAATAAACAAGTCAAACAAAATCAAATAGTGATCAGTGCCGTAAAGCAAATAGAATAGGCTGACAAGAAGGAATGTGGATGGAGTAGGGTGAGGACATCCGTGGATGGGGTGGTCTGGGAAGTCCCCCTCAAGTGACATTTAATTTGAGACCTGTGAGCAAAGCAAGAGTCAGTCATGGATACATTTGGAGACGCAGAGCTCTAGGAAGAGGGAGGGGGATGCTTGGGGCAGAAATCCTAAAGCCAGAAGAGCTCTGCATGTTGGAGGACCACTAAAGACCAGTGTGGCTGGTGGGAAGAGAGTGGAAGGAGATGAGAGGAGAGGTTGGCAGGTCCAGATTATGGATTTACAGTCAATGGTAGAGACTGTTTCTCAAATGCCAGCGTGCAGGTACTCCGCGGAAATCCATCGTGATGTTCTCGCATCTTTGATACCTTTGACATCTTGGGTACTTCTTTCAACATCTTTGCTGCTTTTCACCTGTTTGGGAAAATCGTTCCATATGAGTAATGTCCCAGAATAGAAGCCAGAATCTTGCTTCTTCAGCCTCTTGTGTATCAAGGACACATGCATATGACCTAGGCTCTATTGATCAGATGCACACAGGTAAGACTTCCAATCGGAAATTAATGACAAGAAACAGGCACCATGGAATCCATCTGGCAGTGATGGTAGCTGATACATTTCATCTACAGGGGCCGCCATGCAGAGTTTCTAATATATTCAATAGCATCTGGTGCACAGATCCTGGTTAGCAAAGTGGACTTTGGTGAGAATGCCTGGTGATGGTGGCAGCGCTGAGCACACAGGGCCAATTCAGTGCTCTTATTTCAGTACTGTTTCTGACTGCATAGCTTAGTTCTTTAGCCATCATGCAGTTTTTCTGTGAATCTCTTATATCCTTCCCCTAAATTTCTTTTTACTTAAATTTACTAGAGTGCATTTCTGTTTGCAGTTCAGAGCCCTGTGTCGATGACCCCAACTTGAAAATAAGGGTCAGAGAGATTTACTACCTATATCTAAGTATTACATCTATGAGATTAACTTCAACTTTACATTCTTGGGCTAATTAGTGGCCAGATACGACCTGGAGATGTGAACACTGCTTATTTCTAAACCCTATTTCCCATATTTTTATTTGCAAAACTAGTATTTATAAACTTATTCCTGGTTTAGAAGCCTACTTTATTCTTTGCGGACTTTCATGGGTAGGCAGACTAATTATTCAATTATTTCTTCTGGAAACCTCTTTATTGACCTCCCTTAACTTAAAGATCAGGATGTAGTACAAAGATGCTACTTTCCCATTAGACTTAAGATCTCTCCAGGCTCCCAGATACATCATTGATGAGGGATACATTACCCTGGACAGCTCACTAAGAGCTCCCCCTCCCCCTTGTAGGTAAAGCTAAATAAGTATTTAATTATTAACCACAATCTTAAATGTATATGCATTTTAAGAGAAGTTGTTGGTATCTGTTTAGTAGTCATTATTTCAATAATATATGTAACTAGCCTTTTATGAGGTCTACCGTGCTGCATCTGAGACAGGGCTTCTAAAATTTAAGTGGTTCTTAATAGCTGTGCAAAACTAAGGTGAAAATATGTTTATAATTATCACCAACCCCATCTGTCCTGCACTTGTGCCAGGCTGTTCTCGGAAGGGTTGTTAAAAATGTAGCTACTTCTCTAAAATGACTTTCCATTTTCTGCCTCTCTGGCTATCTCTCCACTCTGTTGAAGTTCTGAATCTTTACTAACTTATCAAGATGGCCTAGTGGAAAGAGTATGAGTTTAATTCTTTTTTTTTTTTTGATTTTTTTTTTTTTTTTTTTTTTTTTTTTTTTTAATTTATTTGGCTGTGCCAGGTCTTAGTTGCAGTAGGTGGGATCTTTGTTGCCTCCTGTGGAATCTTCGTTGAGGCATGCAGGATCTTTTTTTAGTTGCAGCATGTGAACTCTTAGTTGTGGCACATGGGATCTAGTTCCCTGACCGGGGATCGAACCCAGGCCCCATTCATTGGGAGCGTGGAGTCTTAGCCACTGGGCCACCAGGGAAGTCCCTTCTTAGAATATATTCTTTTATTTGTAGCCGAATTTGTTTTCTTTTTCATTGATAGGTCCATTGGATGCAATGCTCTTCACGCTGACTGTACTAGCGGAGAAAATTGCACTTTCAACACCTCTGTAGGTAAAAATGGTGATTGATTCCTAGAAATATTTCACATGTTGTTTACCTTAATGGGAATTGCTCATTGTTACAAATAGGGAAA
>NW_006799230.1:23510-28528 GCF_000442215.2 Lipotes vexillifer | reverse complement strand
TTTTTTTTTTTTTTTTTTTTTTTTTTTCCTTGCGTTATGCGGGCCTCTCACTGCTGTGGCCTCTCCCATTTGCGGAGCACAGGCTCCGGACGCGCAGGCTCAGCGGCCATGGCTCACGGGCCCAACCGCTCCGCGGCATGTGGGATCTTCCCGAAACGGGGCACGAACCCGCGTCTCCTGCATCAGCAGGCGGACTCTCAAGCACTGCGCCACCAGGGAAGCCCCTTTATGTGAGATTTAATCACTAGGTTATACATATTTAGATGTTGCTTTTGCCAGTGAATTTTCAGAAACTTCATGCTTAGTCCATGCTTTGTCGGTAAGTTTTTGGTGAATACATTTATGGTCCCTTGAATGTTATTACCTAGGGATATTCTTTGTCTTTATGGGTTTAGAGACAAATGCTTAGGGTGGGAAATTTTCATTCTGGAATATGTCTTCTGGTTGTCTCTTCCTCCTTTTGTCTTAATACATGATGCACGTTTTAAATTATGCATTACAGCTAGAGATGTGTGTTTGTAGGGAGATTTTGAGAAATTGAATCTTCTAAATAAACATAGCGAGGTGATGGGTACATGATGGTTTATTATTTTATTGTTACTTTATATATGTTTGTTTTTTTTCATAATAAAAAGAAAACTTTGTATATTAGACTAATATAACCCTGTGACTTAGGCAATTCACTAAGCTTCTCTGAGCTTCAGTGTCCTGAACAAAGAGAATACGTAAATAAAGAAATAAATGCTTCATTTATAGGATTAGGATTTTATGATGGAATGAATGCTCTAGTGTTCCAGTGTGGACTGTACTCTGAAATACTATTCACATGTTGAGTATTAATTATAGAAGGATTTTGTGCAAGTGTCATTTAATATTGATTAACCTAAAAAAAAACTGGACAGAGATTTGCATAATTATTTTTTGTATTAGAATAATGTAGGGTTATAGAGGCCAGGAGAAGGCATGGGTTGCCTTTAGAAGGTGGCCACTTAAGAAATGGTGGAACACAATTAAGCATAACTTGGGGTGAGAAACTCTTCATTTTCTGTGTTAGTGAAGCAAATGGTGATCCTAGGTAAAAGTAGACGATGACTGTTTCTTAATTGGGAGATTTCTTAATATTATCTTACTTAAATTAACATCAGTTTTGTGGTTGAGGTTCTTTAAAATTAGAGCAACTGTCTCTAGAGAAAGGAGAACAGGCTACCTTCTCAGGGAGTCTCATGAGAATTTATATCTGCTCTAAATGATTGATTTTGAGATGATCTATTATGAACATTTAATTCCAGTTAATAACAGACAATACTTATTCAAAGTTTACTATATGCCTCAAAATGTGCAAAGTTGTTAACAAAGATTATTGTATTTTTCTCACAACCGCATAAGAAAGAGTGCTGTTATCTTTTGTTATACAGATGAGGTAGGTCATTGTGGCTCAGAGAGGTTAAATATCTTGCCCAAGTTCATATCAATGAAAAATGATAGAATTAAGAATAGAACTTGCCATTCTAACTCTAGAACCTATGGTCTTTACTATACCGTATTAGTTCTTTATAGCAATTATTTTAGTCTAGGCTTTTTTCTAAACCTTTTTTTTCTACCTCTTTCTGTGTGCTCCTCTATTCAGCTATATGAGCAGGCACATCAAATTTTTATTATAATGGTCCAGAAAGTCTGTTTTTGAAGTGGAAAAGGTTTAAATGAAAATGTATAAATGCATATAGGTAATCATATTGTATTAATTTCCCTAGGGCTACCATAGCAAATATCACAAACTTGGTGGCTTAAAACAATGGAAATATATATTTTCTCACAGTTCTGGAGGCCAAAGAAGTCCAAAATCAATGTGTTGGCAGGGTTGATTCCTTCTGGAAGCTCTGAGAGAAAATCAGTTACTGGTGTGCCCCTAGCTTCTGGTAACAGCTGGCAATCCTTAGCATTCCTTGGCTTGTAGCTTCATAACTCCAGTCTCGGCCTCTATCTTCATATGACATTCTGTCTGTCTTTCTGCGTCTCAAATTTCCCTCTGTTTTATAAGGACACTGGTCATTGGCTGTAGAGCCCACCCCAAATCCAAAATGATCTCATCTTAGATTTTTAACTGAATTAATTACCATCTGCCGAGACCCTATTAACAAATAAGGTTATATTCACAGGTACCAGAGGTTAGGATTTGGACATACTTTTTGGAGGCCACTTTTTGACCCACTACTTATTTTGAACATTTGTATTAAGGAAGCAGGTAAAACAGTACAAGTACAATGCAAACTTTAGTTTCAGACCATCTCAGTTCACTGATTACTAAGTTTTAAGTGTATTTTAGTATGAGAATGTTATTTTATGTACATTATCTCAATACCAGAGATATTCCCCAAAGATTTTAGACTTAAATTTTGTTTTCTTTCTGCTGCTTCACTAGTAAAAATATGTGCAAATTGTCATTTTTCAGTTATTTCCTGAAACTTTGATATTGAAATTATTGTTAAGAGACTCTAAATGGTAAAAATATATTACACATTTCAGTGAGGTTTCCTGATTCTTATCCCAAAGCACTTATTAACATGACATGGAATATTAGCACTAGATTTAGTGAAGAGATATTGAATTCAGAAGATTGACCTGACAAAGAAGATGTAATAATACTTGATAATTGACCAACATTTGGGGCATCTAAAAGAGAAAAGCCAAACTGGACATCAAGAAATCTGGATTCCATTCTTAGCATATTAGAAGTTCTCTACCTCTGCAGAATGGAACAGAAAAACAAACAAACAAAAACCAGAAAAACTTCTAGAGAACAAAATGAATGTGGAGATAATCTCAGCAAGCAGATTGCTAAGAGCCTTGGAGAGGGTGATTCACGAAGAAACGTGGAAATCAAATATTGAGCAAACTTCTGGAGGTAAAAAAAGGAAGGAGCCAAGGATGATAGGTGATGACATGTTTAGAGCAATCAATGTGTATTTTTGACACAAACTTAGAAATTTTTGATTTGTTTTTAATCCATTAAGTGGCATATTAGGGAGGAGATGCGAAGTGAACAATGACCAGGAGTATTGCTGAAAAGGTATCAGCAAAAGATGGTTAAAGTAGCATAATTATAAAAAAGATGCATGTCTACTTAAACTATCTTATTTTAATGTAAAGCTTACACAAATGTATTTATTTGTCAAATTTTTCAA
Source organism: Lipotes vexillifer (assembly GCF_000442215.2). Taxonomy (NCBI): domain Eukaryota; kingdom Metazoa; phylum Chordata; class Mammalia; order Artiodactyla; family Lipotidae; genus Lipotes; species Lipotes vexillifer. The sequence continues at coordinate 25,346 of NW_006799230.1, read as the reverse complement.
GTAAGTTAAGGTCTTTCCTTTGAGTCTGCTGACTGGAGTTCTAGAAAGTCTTTCTTATGTAAGGAATACCCATGACAGATCATCCCAATGATTACTTCATCGAATGGGAGGGAGAACTTAGGGGCACCTATATACATGCACATTCCTTCTAAACTGTATAATTTCATCTTGATCTTTTTAAAGCTGTGTTGCCCACATCTAATGTGACATGGGAGTGAATACCTGACTAAGTTGTGGTTTTATTAGGAAGGAGGAATGAGGAAGTAGATGCTTGTTAGGCAGCCAACAATTTTCATCACAGTAAGCATGTAGCAGAATTGGTGGGAACAGAACTGCTTAAATACACGTAGGGCAAAGTCTAGTAGCTCTAAGTGTCCACTTAGCCACGGGCAGCAGTTGGTGTGGTTTACACTTTAATGGAGAGTTTCAGTTAGTCTGGTGAGTGGTGAAATGGTTAAGTGGAACTCTGTTTTGAGAACCTCTACTCATCTAATTAAGCTTTAAAAGTACTATAAAGGTTTACACAAGATTCAAGGGGAAAGGATTTGCAGACGAAATTAGATTTGAGCCAATTTCAAAGGACAAGATAGTAGAAGGATTCATGATAAGGTAAGTGATCGTTTGTTTTGTGTGGTTGAGAAACTATGAATTCCTGGCATTTGTTTCACAGGCTGGAGATAAGGGGAGAGAAATTTCCAGCATTGATTTCAGGTCCTGAGAGAGCATTTCAGTGAGGACTGGGTCACCTACTTGTGTAACTGTGCTGTTCTTGGGTGGTCTTTTCCTGGGTGGCCATTGTCATCTCACTTGAACATGGTAAGTCAGACACAAATATAGATGTGGTGGTCTTGGATAGTTTAAAGTTGTGCTTATTGCATGATATCATTTGTATACATATACACACATAAACACATTTAGTTTAATATCAGTTTATTTAAACAGATATGTCTTTGCAAAATAAGCTTCGATACCTTAAAAAAAAAGTATGACTTCATTATTATAAAAACAATTAGGATCTGATTTTCATGAATAAAAATTTTTTGCCAAAACCCTGAGCAATGCTGTAAATATCTGCATTCTTAAAAACCTCAGATTATGTACTTTAAGAAGCTCTGCCAAAAATATACTTTTTGCTTACTAAGTATGGTTTTGAAAACTTTTTTTTGTTTTCATGACCTGTTTGGAGTGCTAGTTGTGAAGCAGATGTACCTCCTTTCCTCTATTCAGTTATTCAAGACTCTTTTCCTAAATCATTAGCATCACACCACTCTGCTAAGCAATTTGCACTATCTGCACGTTGCCCCTGCTGTCACAACAGCACGCCGTAAAATGGTTTTCAAGATCCTTTTTTACTTTACCCATACTTTCACATCCCTCTAAGAAACTTCACTACACCTCAACTAACTTGTTTGATCCCATGGAGACAGTGAGAGGGAACTTATCTCAAGGGACAAGAAGCAGGGTGGAATAGTGAAGGAACACGGAATTGCTGTGGTTTCAGTGGTATGTGGGACATGAGAAAATACAAATATTGTGTGTAGACCACTCTTTCAAAAAGGTTAGCTGTGAATGGAAAGGGATAGAGTGGAGATAGGATTTTATTTAAGATGAAATAGATGTGACGGTATTTATAAAGAAGCCAGTAAAATAGAGTAGAAATTATAGAAGAGGAGAGGAAATTGATATATCGTGGTCCTATTCACTCTTCCTGAAACAGTGTTCCCCCTCATCCTTTCACACCCTTGTGAATAGCAATAACCTTAATATTACTTGAATATATTGAATGTGTCACTCTGTCAGATGTTATATGAAAAGAACTATGAGGTTCTTATTCCT
>NW_006799230.1:17705-23374 GCF_000442215.2 Lipotes vexillifer | reverse complement strand
GGCTAAAGCCATAGACAATGTTGTGATTAGGGATAATTCCTGCTTTGAGGGTGTTCTTTATTAGGGTTTTAATGTGGCCTATTTTTTTTTTTTCAGAGTCATGATTTAATACACCTATCTGAATCACATGAAGTGGAAATTCTTTTTAACCTTGACACCTAGAATAGAAATAACCCCTGTTTTATAGACCCTAGTCCTAGTAGTGGTTTATCAGGCTTCTATTGTTCAAGTTGATAACATTGTTTAAGATGGCTTGATCTGAGATCAGGTAAATCCATGTGATGATCAGTTGTGTTATAATGGGATGGTTGGCTTGAGTCCAAAAAGAATTTTCAAAGGCAATGCAAAAATCTTTAGGTCAATGGGACTTCCCGAGGAGTCAATTAATGCCTCCAAATGTTTATCAAAGTAGTTATTTAGTGGCTGCTAGACTCAAGTGTACACAAAATTCTAATGAAGACTAATAACAGAGTCTTAAAAAAAGAGAAAACAAACGAGACAAGGCTTGTAGATTTTTTTGGACAGCCCTCATAATCCATAGTGAGTATTTGATAAATCATAGTATTAAAGAATGTTTTACATTTGTGGAGTGCTTGTTCTTTATAAAACACTATAATCAACATTATTGCTTTTGATTCACAACATGGGTGACCCATAGGCAGAGGAGGCGTTGCTATTGTATTATCCCAGATTAGGAAATTGAGGCTCATAAATGTTAGTAATAAAAGCTGACATGTTGAGGGCTTGTTATGCACCAGGCATGGAGTTCAGAAATTTACAGGTAGTTTATCTTCAACTCTATCCCATGCTATAGCTATTATTACTCGGATTTTGCAGTTGATCATATTGAGAAGTGGTTAAGTAACTTATCCAAGTGTACATGACTGGTAAGTGAGTCATGACTCAAACCAAGGTGAACTGACCCCAGGACAGTTGGAGCCTCTGTGTAATGTTGTACTGCTTCTTTAGACTCTTTACACATGAGTTTTCTTTCTTCTCTGTGGCTCTTATAACTTCGCATTACAGTAAACTATCAGAAACAGTGTATTACATAATACAGTTATCTAAATACCCTCAAAAAAGTTAGTGGACTAAATATATTCATGCTTTTAATTGGCACATGGGTAATTTTAGTGTCCAATCAATGACCGGTTCTTCTCACAGGGTTTTTGTTTGTTTGTTTTTTATGTTGGAGAATTAAAACAGATAGTATCTATTGAAGTGAATCTTGGAACTTGTTATCAGTTGGAGTCAGTATGTTTTTCCTTTGGAAATATTCTAGATGTAATAGTTACCAAAGGAGATAAAATTCACTATAGAAGTGATTCATTATGAAATGTTTGAGAAACACATGATCAATTTATACAGTATTTGACAAACTAGTTCTTTTTTTAAAAAATTTATTTATTTAATTTATTTTTGGCTGCGTTGGGTCTTCGTTGCTGCGCGCGGGCTTTCTCTAGTTGCGGCGAGCGGGGGCTACTCTTCGTTGTGGTGCGCGGGCTTCTCATTGCAGTGGCTTCTCTTGTTGTGGAGCACAGGCTCTAGGCGCACAGGCTTCAGTAGTTGTGGCTCGCGGGCTTTAGACCGCAGGCTCAGTAGCTGTGGCACACGGGCTTAATTGCTCCGCGACATGTGGGAACTTCCCGGACCAAGGCTCGAACCCGTGTCCCCTGTGTTGGCAGGTGGATTCTTAACCACTGTGCCACCAGGGAAGCGCCAACAAACTTGTTCTTAAGGATACTTATTTTAATGAAACCGTTAAAAGATATATTATGGGATATATCAATATTGTATAGCTATTTCTCTGATATTATTTTAAAATATATCTAAGAAAAATGCTGAACACATTGTTGTGCAATAATATGCTTTTAATAGTTAACGGATCATACCCATCATGACAGGAAGTTATCTGGTCAAATGTGTAACTATTGACTGGGACATTAGCCCATGTGCTGCTTTTACCAACTAACAGCTTCCGCTGGAACATGTAGTCCATTCAGTGATTGCTGGAGTATGCTATGAATCTTGCCTCATGATTTGCATGTAGTATCATGCTGATGTTACTCAGTGGTTAATGTAGGGTAAACATTCATTTGTATAAACAGCAATTCTTGTTCTGTAGAGGTGGGAAAAGAAGGAGGTTTTAGATAAAAGCTTAGTCTTGAATTGGTTTTCCAGTCATATCTGAAACAACATCATCAGAATACTTGAAAATGAGGAGATATGATTTTTTTAAAATTTATTTTGGAAATAATTATGGTGTTAGAAGAGTTGTGAAACTAGTAAGAATTTCCATGTACCCAACATCCAGATTCCCCTCTGATAACATCTTGTATGACTGTGCATTATTGTATATTAATAAATAATCGCGAGCAATAGTTGCCTGAGTATCAACCATTTTTGCAAATATTGAAATTTAATAACTGTTTCTCAATAATAGATGGAAATTACTGAAACTTTCTGATACAACAAAAAGGCAAATATTAAAGTCTATCTCAAAAAGATAGACTTTAGGGGCTTCCCTGGTGGCGCAGTGCTTGAGGGTCCGCCTGCCGATGCAGGGGACGCGGGTTCGTGCCCCGTTTCGGGAGGATCCCACGTGCCGCGGAGCGGCTGGGCCCGTGAGCCATGGCCGCTGGGCCTGCGCGTCTGGAGCCTGTGCTCCGCAAATGGGAGAGGCCACAACAGTGAGAGGCCCGCATAACGCAAGGAAAAAAAAAAAAAAAAAAAAAAGATAGACTTTATTTTTTATCTTAAAAAAATAAATTAATGCAGAATGCATTCAAAGTTTTGCTTTTTTGAAACTTCCACTTTCCAAAGAAACAAAGTCTCTACAAATGTATCATTCTAATGTGCCATAATCTGTTTATGCATTTTTCTATTGACAAGCATTTAAGTTGTTTCTATTTTTTGTTTATTTTGAATAATGCTGCTGAGAACATTTGTGTATAATTATTTTCTGTGGACATATGTTTTCAATCCTCTTGGATATATACCTCAGAGTAGAATTACTGGATCATATGGTAACTCTGTGTTTAGTATTTTGAGGACCTGCCAAACTGTTTCCCAAAGTGGCCATTCCATTTTATAATCACACCAGCTATGTTTGAGGTTTCTAATTTCACCTTATTGTTGCCAACAATTCTTAATGTCTATCTTGTTTATTTTAGCTACATTAAAGGGCATGGAGTAGTATCTCTTTGTGTCTTTAATTTGCATTTCTCTGATGACTAATGATATTGAACGTCTTTTCAAGTGTTTATTGGTCATCTGTATATCTTCTTTGGAGAAATGTCAATTCAGATCCTTTGCTCAGTTTTTAATTGAGCTGTTCTCTTATCAGATGTATGATTTGCAAATATTTTCTGCCATCCTATGGGTTTCTTGATGTTGACCTTTGAAGCACAAAATTTTTAAATTTTGATAAAAACCAATGTATATATATATTTCTCTTTTGTTGCTTTTGCCTTTGGTGTCATATCTGAGAAACCATTGCCTAGATCAAGGTCATGAAAATTTACTCCTAAGTTTTCTTTTAAGAGTTTTATAGTTTTAGCTGTTACATTATGGTTATAATCCTTTTATTTTTTTTTCTTTAAAAATATATTTTTTAAAGCTATTGCATTTTTCATTTTATTTATTTATTTATTTATTTATGGCTGCATTGGGTCCTTGTTGCTGCACATGGGCCCTCTCTAGTTGTGGAGAGCAGGGGCCACTCCTCGCTGTGGTGCACGGGCCTCTCACTGCAGTGGCCTCTCCCGTTGCGGAGCACAGGCTCCAGGCACATGGGCCTCAGTAGTTGTGGCACGCGGGCTCAGCAGCCATGGCCCATGGGCTCCAGAGCACATGCTCGGTAGTTGCGGTGTCCGGGCCTAGCCGCTCAGTGGCACGTGGGTTCCTCCCGGAACAGGGATCGAACCCGTGTCCCCTGCATTGGCAGGCGGATTCCCAACCACTGCGCCACCAGGAAGTCCCTATAATCCATTTTGAATGGCATTTTGTATATAGTATAATGTAGGGGTCCAGTTTATTCTTTTGCCATTTGTACTAGCACCATTTGTTGAAAAAACTATTCTTTTTTATTTGGCTTGACACTATTGCAGAAAAGAATTTACTATAAATGAAGGGTTTATTTTTGAACTCTCAATTCTACTCCATTGATTTATATGTCAGCGTTTTGTCAGTACCACACTGTTTTAACTACTATAGCTTTGTAGTAAATTTTAAAATTGGGGAACCTGAGTCATACAACTTTTTTTTTTCTTTTTCAAGATTGTTTTGGCTATTCTGGGTTCTTTGTACTTCTATATGAATTTTGGCATCAGCTTGTCAATTTAGCAAAAAAAAAAAGAAGAAAAGGCAGCTGGAATTTTGAGAGGCATTGCGTTAAATCTGTAGATTAATTTAGAGGAATTGCCATTCTAACTTTATTAAATCTTCCAATCCATGAGCATGGAACATCTTTCTATTAGTCAGAGATTCTTTAATTTCTATCAGTAAGTAGTTTTTGGTGTACACATCTTGTACTTCTTTTGTTAAATTTATCCTATACTAATCTTTTTGCTATTATTAAAAATAGAATTTTCTCCTTAATTCCATTTTCAAATTGTTCACTGCTAATGTATAGAAATAGAATTGATTTTAGTGTATGTATCTTTCTGAACTCATTTATTAGTTCTCAAAAGTTTTTGGTTGTTTCTGTTGGATTTTCTATATATAATATTTTGTCTTCTGTGAATAGAGATAGTTATGGTTCTTCCTTTCTGTATTATTGTGCTCAGGCCATTGTATCAAAATACCATATGGCTTAAACAACAGACATTTATTTTTCACAATTCTAGAGGCTGGGAAGTCCAAGGTCAAAGTGCTGCAGATTTGATGTCTAGAGAGGGCCCTCTTCCTAGCCTGCATATGGCTTCCTTCTTACTGGATCTTCATATGGTGGAGAGAGATCTGCTGTCTTCTTATAAAGACGCTAGTCTCTTCGTGGGGCACCACCCTCATGACATTTTCTAAAACGTAATTACCTCCTAAAGGCCACACTTCCTAATACTATCACATTGGGGAGATTAGAGTTTCAACATATAAATTTTGTGGGGGGTGGAGGGACAAAATATTCAGTCCATAACACTTTCCAATCTGGAAGCCTTTTAGTTCTTTTTCTTAACTAATCTTGAAAATCTGATTTTTATAGTATAATATATATAATAATATTTAATTGTAACAGGTTTTAAAAACTACAGTTATATTCATTTGGACATCTGTTTCAGCCCATATTTTCAGTACAATAGTGGGTGAACCTGGAGAGCAATTGTCTTCATTTTGCCAATACAGTTGTCAGCAAAAATTTTGAATGCAACATTATTTCCAGGAATTTGTAGGCATTGTGGAAGTTAAAAAAAAAAAAATGAGGTCTGTCCACAAACTTAATTGTATAGAGAAGCCAAGTTCAACATGCTTGAAATACCTCCAAAGGAAATGTAATACCAAGTACAAATTCAATGGATATTAGGAAAACTAAACTGTTGCTGAGGTAAATAACAAAATTATGGAAGTGGCAGAATACAACCTCATTCTTTTAAGGAATGGACAGGATTTGGCAATGAGTGAATAAAGAGCAGAAATTATTCAACATAAAAATTGAATAAGGTCAGAGTGTAGGG
>NW_006799230.1:2600-17601 GCF_000442215.2 Lipotes vexillifer | reverse complement strand
GTAGGGAAATTTTTTTTAAAAGTTCTCTTCAACTCTAAAAAAATCAATTCATGCAGAGGATAGAATATAATTTGAGGAAGACTGAAAAAAAAGAAGACTGATAATATATATTTTGTAGTAAGACAGATATAAAGAGGGTAATTTAATAAAAATTAGAAACAAGGGTGAGAACTTCGGGGGGACAAAAAAACAACTCTTGATGAAAGATTGATCATGGCAGAATGAAGTGGAGGGAATGGCAAAAATTACTGATATTGCTAGCTAATAATATGAGCAGAGGTCTTATGAATTGCTCAAAGTTCCAAAGCTGTGGATGGCAGAGCTAGGATTTAAAACAAACCTGACCCCAACCCTGCTGCATTTCAGGAGTAACTATGGAGGTTGTGGACTTTATTACATTCCCCAAATCTTCAATAGCATATTATTTGTCCAACCCATGTTTCTCAATAGAGTGTTTTACATTTTTTACTGAAGTGTACCTCATAATAGAGCAGTGTGATTTCTTTGCAAATTCTAGAGGTTATAGCAGAAGATGCTCACGAAAAGTAGGAAAAAAGAAAAGATTGGGCATTTATACTAAAACTTTACATGAATGTGTTATAATGCATAATATGCAACTGCTGTTTTTGTTAGCATCATGTGACCCTGTCATACCAATTTGGGTTCTCATGGCTAGTCATACTGCAGGAGCAAAGTGTAACTGATATATTGTACTCCGTTTCTGTCCTTTAATGTTAGAATTCCTGTACATACTTTATGTGTTCATTTCTTCACTTACTCAGCAATTATTTTCGTACATGACACTCTATGTCATGTCTACTACATCCCAAGCTCCTTGGAGATAAATTAAGGCTTTGGGAAAAGAAAAAGGCAGCTTACTTCTTCTACTAGCTAAATTTTTCTCAACTATCCCCAGCCTTTCAGTTGGGGTAACATTGCATCCCTACTGGCCAGGGATAATCTGACTTTGTACCAATTGCCCTGGTGCCCTGTCTAATTAGCTTTCTTCTCACTTTCAAAAGTGTCCCAATTTGGGTGGTCTATTATATGTTTACCCTACATGTAATAGATACAAATGCATATTTCAGTAAAATTTCAGTTTGAATGCATATCTCCAATCTTCAGCATCGCTATTGAGCTGAAATGGAAAATGTTAAGTATATGAATGACACAATTCTACAGTAATTATAGATTGAACTCCAAGAAAACAATCCAAACTAGAGGTGAGGAAGTTCAGTAATTCACAGAACAGGACAACACTGATCTAACACTTATGGCATATAGTATACTCTACTTTAAATAAAACCAGTTAAATAAAACCTTTTTCTCCCCCTTTCAGTCGATTGCTAAGGTTTTAGCAGAAACGTGAGATGAGTTGCTTTTGTGGGCAAAGACTGGTGATAAGCTGTTAACCTGGCAAAATCCATGAGGTGATAAAAAAGAGTAAGGATACAGCTTTTAATTAACATTCTTTGTTTACAGGGTAGAAAATCCTTTACTAGGCTTTTTACATGAATTGTTTTAGGAAAAGACTTGGTAGAGACAGGGAAAACTGCGATTAGTAATAGGAAATGCTAAATAAAAAAATGAATGCCAGCGTTCACCAAGCATTCACTATATGCCAGGCACAATTTTAAGCGCTTTACTTGTGCTAACTCATTTATCCACACAAGCCATGATGGTATTATTTTAACCCCATAAATGAAGAAAATGAGGCACAGATTAGTTAACTTGCAGGGCCACTCAATTGGCATTTAAACCAGACATCCTGGATCCATAGGCCACACTTTTAAATATTGCCTGACACTTCTCATATGTTTGTAGGTGCCTATTTACACGTAATAATCATGATACTATCTTACATTTTTAGAACACTTCATAGTTAACAAGTCCTTGTCTGAATATTCTGTCATATTCTGTCTCTCTCTCTCACCCCCGGCCAGTCTCACTTACACACACATACGCAGACACATGCACACACAGGTATAGGCACAGATCCTGTGAAGCAGAGCACATTAAGATATTCCATTTTACAGATGAGATATATTTATGTGGTTTGTCCAGAGTTGTTCAGTTAAGAAGCATTGGTGTTATGTGATGACCTAGAGGGGTGGGTTAGGGAGGATGGGAGGGAGGCTCAAGAGGGAGAGGATATGGAGACATGTGTATGCATATGGCTGATTTGCTTTGTTGTGCAACAGAAACTAACATGGTATTGTGCAGCAATTATACTCCAATAAAGTTCCATTAAAAAAAAAAAGAAGCAGTGGAACAGAGGTTGGCTCAAGCTTAGTTCTTCATAGTCTACGAACTTGTCATTCTACAATGTAGGGATCACAAGTGCACATGCTGAAATCTTTGTCACATTGGACCCTGGGAAGAATCCTTCTTGGCGACAGAAAAATGGAAAGAGCATGTTCATCAGACTTTTATCTTTGGATATTTTCCCGTACCAAAGTGACTTTATAAACTTTCATGCTGATACAATGAACCCTACAAGAATAGGCTGATAGTTCACTTCAGTTTCCCATCTGTGAAATAGTGGTAATGTTAGTACTTACCTGTACACTTGTTGTCAGAAATAAAATAACTAACACATTTGTAGAGTACACAAAACAGTGTCTGGCACTCTGTTGTTATCTCATGTTATTAATAAGGACTGAGTTTTAAAAAATGTGGGCAGGTTGTGAGAAATCATCCTCACTACTGGAAATAACTCCCAATGCTCAGGCGCCTCTGATGTCCGGAAAACAACATAATGTTTTTGTGCTAATTATGAAGAGATACTGTCAATGACCAACAAGTATTTGAGGAAAGACCTCTGTGCAGTGAATAGTTTGAAGAAATACAAAATGTATTTTAGGAAGTTCATTTCCTCAATGAGTTCATACTTTTCCATCAATTAAAAATACATTATTTTCATCAGGGCCTGCAAAGGGTAGGGGGGCTGGCAATGGAGAATTGATGTTTAATGGAGTATAAAGTTTCAGTTTTGCAAGATGAAAAGAGTTCTGGAGATGGTTCCACAACAGTGTGAATGTACTTACTACTGAACTGTGTACTTGACAATGGTTAAGATGGTAAATTGTATGTTATGTATATTTTACTGGAATTAAAAACTTAAAAAAAGAAAAAATATATTTTTTTAGTCTTACACAATCTTACTTTCACATTTCATTCAAGCACAAATTTGTGGAATTTAAAAAAGACACACAGGAATAAGCATCACATGAATCAGGAAGTTATCAAATAACAAAATTATGTCTGTAATAAAGGAGGCTTGACAGATAGCCCTTCCCACCATCTCCCACCCCAAAAGACTGAATAGAAAACTGATGTAAAAGGCTGATGAGGAGAAATAGGATAAGCAAGTATGTCATCAAAGGAAAAAAAAGTACAAATAGAACACAGTTTAAAAATTCAATAGTGAAAATTCCATTCTGTAAACCTGAGAAAATGCCAAACTTGGATTATTAGGTCTTATTGATATTTTTATATTTTACTTACATGGGTGAAAAAATATTGTTTCTTGTCCTCCCGTTTTCTTTCTTTTCCTTTCCCTTTACTCCCTCCCTCCGTTTCTTTGTCAAACTACCCAGTCAAACTTGATTGCAAAAGGTGCTTTATGCTTTGTTTTTTGTTTGGTTCTCTCAAGCTAGTCAGCTAAGCAATGAGATGTTTGTTGTGCCACAAAAAACGTAAGAACAACTCTCAGTCTTTGAGCAAATGTATTTGTAAAGCATTGACATGGCCATTTTCACAGCAGGGCAAATAAGCAAATTAGGGTATTATCTAAGGTATTCTTGTCTGTGACTCTTGTATTTTAGTATTGTTATCACTGTACTTGACAATTTATTTGCATGTATTTATTTATCTATGTTAAATTAGAAACTAAGTGAAATATTTCTAAAGTCTTTTTAAAGCTTTTTTTTTTTTTTTTTTTTTTTTTTTTTTTGTGGTATGCGGGCCTCTCACTGTTGTGGCCTCTCCCATTGCGGAGCACAGGCTCCGGACGCACAGGCTCAGCGGCCATGGCTCACGGGCCCAGCTGCTCTGCAGCATGTGGGATCTTCCCGTACCGGGGCACGAACCCGCGTCCCCTGCATCGGCAGGCGGACTCTCAACCACTGCGCCACCAGGGAAGCCCTATTTCTAAAGTCTTTTAACCCATGTTACTAATCTGTGTGTATGTGTGTGTGTGTGTATATGTGTGTGTGTGTGTGTGTGTGTGTGTGTGTCTTTGGTGTTTATTTACACCACTCACAAATTCACATCAACTTGTGCACTGAAGAAGCAATAAATGCTAAGTGGCAATTCTTAACATATTGGGATCATAGGCCCTTTTGAGAATATATTCAAAATACCTATGAAAGCACCTAATATTGCATGCAATTTTAGGTCATCTAGGAACTTTTTGGAACACGTTCATGTAGCCTGTGAACTACTTAGATACCAAAAAACCTCTCAGACTAAGAGAAAATAGCAAATAGAATGAAGACCTTGTCAGGGATTCAGATGAGTAACTTTCTAGACCAGGAAAGAGCAATTAGTTGCTTTAAGTGATGAAGTTTTTAAAAATTTGCCTTTAGAATACATTTTAATACTGTGTGGTCTTATTACATAGTTATGTAACATTTAAGAAAGTAAAATTACTTTTTTATATACATATATATATATATTTGATGAATCATAGTCTCTTTAGTTTTGTATATTTATACCATTAACTTACGTTCATGTATATAAACATGAATCCCTGATACACTGTATGATTTGAATAAAAATTTTCACTTTTAACATTGTTTAGTTTATTGGCAGTATGGTTCTGAAGATGGAGAAAATCCTTTTTCATTTTATCAACATTCAAAACCTTCTTTGTAGCCTTGTATCTTCATAAATTTTATTCATCAGGATCTGCGTAATGGTAAGCAGGTGAAGTCTACCCAGTAAGATCAGCCAAGATGATGTTATACGTCCTAGATTAGAAACATACATTTCATCAATGTGTATACTGGGATCTATTTGGGGGATCTACCACCACCATAAAGTGGTGGTAGATCACACTTTTGGGGTGTGTTTTAGGTAGGCTAGCGCTTTGAAGTACCGAACAAAAGGACAAACCAACTTGGCACCAAGAAGTATTGTATCTGTATATGTTTTCCTTTTGTAAGATGTGGCTTAGGACAAATATTTCTTGATAACATTATGCAAATTGTGGTAAAAGGAAAGAAAAGGATATAGAAATATCTGAAGGAAAACAGTTATGTTATTAAAGCAAGAGATAAACTGAAAAAAATATTTAGTATTAATAATCTAGATTAAGAAATATTGGGGAAAATATTGAATAGCTTCTTGCTACTATAGTTCTAAAAAGTTGCTTCTTACAGAAGGAAGATGACAAAATAAAATCAGGAGTTAATACATGGAGCTGAAAACTAAACCGCTGGGCTTCCCTGGTGGTGCAGTGGTTGAGAGTCCGCCTGCCAATGCAGGGGACACGGGTTCGTGCCCCGGTCCGGGAAGATCCCACATGCCGTGGAGCGGCTGGGCCTGTGAGCCATGGCCGCTGATCCTGCGCATCCAGAGCCTGTGCTCCGCAACGGGAGAGGCCACAACAGTGAGAGGCCTGCGTACCAAAAAAATAAATAAATAAAAAAAATAATAAACCATTAAGTTTACCTTATTGCCTAATAAATTATTTTCTATTGAATATTAAATTTAGGGTAAATGAATAATAGTTAATATTTTTTGAGGTGATTGGAAAAAGGATAGAAAGGATATGTTTATTTTTAATAATAATCATAAGATCCTAAAAACAAAGTTATGGGAGAAAAGCTATAAAATCACAAACAAAGGATGTATATATATATATATCTTACATGGTTGTTTTTCTGATACTTTTTCCTTACATATTATGATAGAAATAAAAAACTATTTTAGGAGAAATTTAATAACATTAAAATAGAATTTGCACATTATAAAGTTTAGGACTGCTTACTTCTTGCACAGTTTTTTACATGAAGAAAAGTAAAGAAAAATAAGCTTGTTTCTAATAGCATCCTTTGTAACGTTCATTGTTTGAATAAAATCATGAACATTGGCCTTTTTTTCCATCTGTAAGGTTTTATTTTTTTTTAATATGAGGTATAATTGACATAGAAAATCAAATTAGTTTCAAGTGCACAACATAATGGTTTGGCATTTGTATACTTAGTGAAATGATTGCCACAGTAAGTCTAGTTAATATCCATCACGATACATAGTTACAGAATTTTTCTTCTTGAGAACTTTTAAGAGCTACTCTTCACAACTTTCAAATATGCAATAGTTTTATTAACTATAGTTGCTGTGCTGTACGTCTCTGTGACTTATTTATTTTATAACTGGAAGTGTATACCTTTTGATCCCCTTCATTCGTTTTGCCCACCGCCCACCTTCTGCCTTTGGCAACCACCAGTCTGTTATCTGTAATCTACGGCCTTGTTTTTTTCTCTTTTAGATTCCATATGTAAGTGAAATCATATGGTATTTGTCTTTCTCAGTTATTTCAGTTAGCATAATGCCCTCAAGGTCCAACTATGTTGTCTCAAATGGCAAGATTTCATTTTTGTCTATGGCAAAATATATACATCACATTTTCCTTATCCATTCATCTGTTGATGGACACTTAGGTTGTTTCCATATTTTGGCTGTTGTAAATAATGCTACAATGAATATGGGGGTGCAGATATCTTTTTGAGTTCTAGTTTTAGTTTTCTTCAAATAAATACGCAGAAGTGGAATTGCTGGATCATATAGTAGCTCCTTTAATTTTCTGAGGACCCTCTATACTGTTTTCCATAGTGGCTAGACCAATTTATATTCCCACCAATAGTGCACAAGGGTTTCCTTTTCTCCACATCCTTGCCAGCATTTGTTATCTCTTGTCATTTTACTAATAGCCATTCTAACAAGTGTGAGATGATATCTCATTGATTTGCATTTTCTGATGATTAGTGATGCTTGAGTATCTTTTGGACGTCCATTTCTTTTTTTTTTTTTTGCGGTACGCAGGCCTTTCACTGCTGTGGCCTCTCCCGTTGCGGAGCACAGGCTCCAGACGCGCAGGCCCAGCGGCCATGGCTCACGGGCCCAGCCGCTCCGCGGCATGTAGGATCCTCCCGGACCGGGGCACGAACCCGTGTCCCCTGCATTGGCAGGCGGACTCTCAACCGCTACGCCACCAGGGAAGCCCTGGACGTCCATTTCTAATCAGAAAACATTGAGTGATTGTATTCTTGTCCCGGTCCGGGATGATCCCACATGTCGCGGAGCGGCTGGGCCCGTGAGCCATGGCCGCTGAGCCTGCGCGTCCGGAGCCTGTGCGCTCCGGGATGCTCCCACATGTCGCGGAGCGGCTGGGCCCGTGAGCCATGGCCGCTGAGCCTGTGTGTCCGGAGACTGTGCACTGCAGCGGGAGTGGCCACAACGGTGAGAGGCCCCCGTACCCCCAAAAAAAAAAAATGTGATCAGTCTAGCATTTTAGTTATATAGTGGATAATGGACTCAGCTATATTCTTTTGGCTTTTAGGTCTTTTTATTTTGAGAAGAGAACTACAAATTCTTTTTGATTTTTTAAAAAATGCCAACACAGTTACAGGACAGTTACAAAGATGTATTGGAAGGCTTACCAATGATAATTTTCTTTATGGATAAATTTAACACTTTAAATTGGATTTGGATGCCAAAGAAATACATAAAAATTTCAAGTATCTATTACCCTGCTCTCACTTCCACACACACACACACACACACACACACACACACACACACATATGTATACATATATTTTTTTTTTTTGCGGTATGCGGGCCTCTCACTGTTGTGGCCTCTCCCTTTGTGGAGCACAGGCTCCAGACGCGCAGGCTCAGCGGCCATGGCCCACGGGCCTATCCGCTCCGTGGCATGTGGGATCCTCCCGGACCAGGGCACGAACCCGTGTCCCCTGCATTGGCAGTTGGACTCTCAACCACTGCGCCACCAGGGAAGCCCCCTTATATATTTTTAAACATTAATTTTTTCTTTCAACATGTATGTGTTGAGTTACAATTCTGTGGCAGGCATTGTGCCAAATGTTGGAGATATAGCAGTGAGCAAAACAGATGTAGTCACTGATAATTAATTAGGCTCCAGAGTGAGCCTAATACAAGCTATGGAGGAGAAATAAATGGTGCTGTGATTATGTTTAACAGTCCTTAAAATGAGTGAAAACACTGACATAAGCTATTATCTACTAACTCAAATTATCTATCGATCTAATCCAAATTTTTAGAACGTTTTTCTCCTCCAGCAGGTTAATAAATAAATTTCCTGTTATGTTTGTTTCATGATTCTACAGCCTGCAAAATCAAAACCTTTAATGGGTTGTGATCAAATTTGTCTCATGGAAAAAGTTGTCATATTTTTAAAATAAATTTATTTATTTATTTTTATTTATTTATTTTGGCTGCATTGGGTTTTTGCAGCTGTGTGTGGGCTTTCTATAGTTTCGGCAAGCAGGAGCTATGCTTTCTTGCAGTGCACGTGCTTCTCATTGCGTTGGCTTCTCGTTGCAGAGCGTGGGCTCTAGGCGTGCGGGCTTCAGTAGTTGTGGCTCTCCAGCTTAGTTGCTCCGTGGCATGTGGGATTTTCCTGGACCAGGGATCGAACCTGTGTCCCTGTATTGGCAGACAGAGTCTTAACCACTACACCACCAGGGAAGTCCCTGTCATGTTTTAAATAAAAGTGGTGGTGAATAAAAATGGCTTAATAGTTATGGATATAAGAGCCAGATGAATTAAAAAATGATGCCCATTTAGTATTAATTTTAATTTTCCTGAAGAGAGGTGACAGGCCTAAAATAGTTGATTGTTCTTTTTTGTTATAATTTTAGAAGGAAAATACTTTCTTTTTTCACATGACATTAACAGTACTATAGGACTTGTATTTGCAAATGATAGGACCAACAATGGATTAATTTCCAGAATATACAAACAGATCATACAACTCAATATCAAAAAAACAAACACCCCAATCAAAAAATGGGCAGAAGATCTAAACAGACATTTCTCCAAAGAAGACAAATGGCCAACAGGCACATGAAAAGATGCTCACAATCTCTAATTATCAGAGAAATGCAAATCAAAACTACAAAGAGGTGTCACCTCATTCCAGTCCAAATGGCCATCATCAAAGAGTCAACAGATAATAAATGCTGGAGAGGGTGTGGAGAAAAAGGAACCCTCCTACACTGTTGGTGGGAATGTATTGGATTGGCCAAAACATTTGTTAGGGTTTTTCCATAAGATGTTACGGGAAAACCTGAACCAACTTTTTGACCAACGCAATACCTTGGTGCAGTCACTATGGACAACAGTATGGAGGTTCCTTAGAAAACTAAAAATAGAGTTACCGTATGATCCTGCAATCCCACTCCTGGGCATACATCCAGAGAAAACTATAATTCGAAAAGATACATGCACCCCAGTTTTCACTGCAGCACTATTTACAATAGCCAAGACATGGAAGCAACCCAAATGTCCATCGACAGATGAATGGATAAAGAAGTGGTATATACCATGATCACAAAGGTGGTTTTCCCAGGGTGAGGCTCATCCATTGCACTGAGGGTGTGCTGACCCCTGTGATTTCCCCAAAGGTGGGAAACTCGACTGCATAGTTTGTGGTAGTGGGGGACTGTGTTCACGCTCTCCCCTGAAAAAAAAGTGGTATATATATGCAATGGAATACTTCTCAGCCATAAGAAAGAGTGAAAAATGCCATTTGCAGCAACACCGATGGACCTAGAGATTATCATACTAAGTGAAATAAGCCAAAGACAAATATCATATCACTTTTATGTGGAATCAAAAAAAAAAAAGGTACAAATGAACTTATTTACAAAACAGAAAGAGACTCACAGGCATAGAAAACACACTTCTGGCTACCAAAGGGGAAGGGTGAGGGGAGGGATAAATTAGGAGTTTGGGATTAACATATACACACTACTATATATAAAATAGATAACAAACAAGGACCTACTGTATAGCACAGGGAACTATACTCAATATTTTGTAATAAACTATAAGGGAAAAGAATCTTAAAAAAAAGATGTGTGTGTAACTGAATCACTTTGCTGTACACCTGAAACTAGCACAACATTATAAATCAACTATACTTCAATAAGAACAAAAAAAAGTGAACTCAATTTGAGATGTTGCTTATACATTGGTAAGCTTTAGGGATTGTGCAAGGTGATGTGTCAGAGTCCTTATCACAGAAAGGAAAGAATAGGTAAGTAAATAGAGTAGGAAAAATGTTGGGGGCTAGCTAAATGTAGAGGCTTTCAGTGTTTATTTTGTGATTGTTCCATATTTTATGACTATAGTTGCTTTAAAAATATCTTTATTTTATTTATTTATTTATTTTGTGGTACGCGGGCCTCTCACTGTTGTGGCCTCTCCCATTGCGGAGCACAGGCTCCGGACGCGCAGGCTCAGCGGCCATGGCTCACGGGCCCAGCCGCTCCGTGGCATGTGGGATCTTTCCGGACCGGGGCACGAACCCGTGTCCCCTGCAGATGCAGGCGGACTCTCAACCACTGCGCCACCAGGGAAGCCCTAAAAATATCTTGATTATCAAGATTTGTTAACATTTTGTAACGAGATGTGAACTCTTCAATGTCGGAGAATTTTGTTTCCCCCTTGGAAATAAGCTCCGCTGCCTCTTGATCTTCAATTCTCTGACTGATATCCTGTAGTTAGTGCCTCACGGGTTTACGCTGATGATTTTATCTAGTTCATTCTCAGATTCTCTAGTTATGATATTATAAAGTATCCCTCATGACTAAAAAGAATGTATTTTGACCAAAACAGGCTTCATTTCTACTCTGAACTGCTAATAAATTTCAAACAGAAAGCTCTTCAATCCCAACCCAAAAAGTCTATACTTAGCATAGCTTTTAAAGAATACTGATTGAGCACTGTAAACAACTCTACATTTCTTTTTAACTCTTGATTTTTCAAACAGTGAAAATTTCCTCTGCTAGAAACATTCCAAGGTTTTCATCACCTTTTCTGGCACCAAATCTTGGATGTGTCAAATTGTGGAAAGCCCTTTGGCTGTAAGAGCTGCTTCCACCTGTGAAGCCTTTATTCTGATTTCTTAACCGGAAGATTGATTTAATTGTTAATGTTGACTAAGTCAGTGGTGAGCCATTTGGTCTTTGGTTGGGTAGGGTGTGCACAGTGCTTGATCTCTGTACACTTGGCAGTGCTCTTGTCTGATGGGATGCTGGAGGAAGAGATTGAGTGGAAACTATTTGGCTGCTGTTTTTGAAAGGTTAGGAAGATATGATCTGCTTATTTTGAGGCGGGCAATAAGACACAAACTGCCTTCTAGAAATTTTATTGTGGAAGTTGATATTTAATTTTATTATCGTTATAAAAACTGAAAAGTAAGTAACCCAAAGAACAGTCTTGGTTTTAATATATAATGAGTTACCACACACTTGAAGGCTATCGTCATTCCATGCAATCACGGAAAGAGCTCCTCTTTCATGGTGACATAAACCTGAAAACTTAATTATTTTCCCCAACAAATTAGCAATTTGAAGCTCTTTGCCTTTCTAAACTGTTTGTACTGTGTAATATTGAGCAGATGACAATTACAGATATCTTGGCCATTAGATATTAAGTGCTAAATATTGTATGCAGCATTCAAAACATGATCTGCTCTGTAAACGTATTTGATAGGAAGTAGGTGTCTTCATTTATGTCAATCATTCCTTCATTTATTCACTTATTATTTTATGCCACAGACACCTTTCTCTCCAGTCATTTTCAAGAAACACATACCTAAGCCTTATTTCATACTATTTAAGTTAGAAATGCGTAGTGCCCAGGCATTTGTACATTTTAAAACCTTTTAGGGTTTATAATATAAAGAGGAAAAGCATTGTTCTACATATGAAACTGACTTATTTCTGCAGGTGGTATAATTGATGATGCCGTACTCACCTGCACATGTTTATAAACAAAACAAAACAGTGGACGGTTTATGTCCTTTTGACACTGAACAGATGTGAATTTGATTCCCTTATTAAGTGCCTGAGGGACTTACAAATACGCCTGTTAATTTGTTGCTTGTTCTTCTAAAGTCTTAAATTTACATTCATCGATGACTCCAGGCCTTTCACAGAAAGAGTAGCCACAGTCCTCCTAGCCATATGCCAAGATATTAAATGATTGTCTTTCTTTCACAAGCCTCTGAACATTGCAGAGTGTGGATTCTTTCCACTTCTTTCTCTATTTGATTTAGAAGGTTGCTAGGTAATACTGGCCAAGAGAGTAGAACATTCTTTGATTCCTTTGGTGTGCACAGTGGCTTTTTTTTTTTAATCAAATACGTGACAATTGAAGCATCTGGAGAATTATCGCCACTTACTTCCAACCAGTTAAAGGAATAGAGTAGGTACAGAAAAAGAAACTGTTGCTTAATAGGAGGTGGGTTCTGTCTAATTAAAAAGAAAAACATGGATTTTAAAGACAGGTGGAAGATATAGCTGTCTAAGTGACTGGAAAGCCCTTTCCACTCTTCATTTCCCAGGAACAATGGAAATACTAAATTTTGAAAAAAATTATCTCCTTCCCAATTCTTAATATCTTTTCTATTAACATCATTGCCTGTTTTTTCTTCTGGAAAATATTATTTTTGTCACTTGTACTTGTGAGAATTCAGAGTTAAAACATCTATTTTCCTTTGGTACTTTCAAGGGTTCATTTTTACACCTTTGAACAGTTATAGTATGTCTTCCTGTGTGACATTTTTAGTCTATAGAAGGTACTTGATGCACCTGTCGATTTGAAGATGCTTTGCAATAACTTTGTGGTCACTCAGGGAATTGAACAGGAACTATTGAAAGCAATGGATGTGCATCAAGTAATGGTTGACGAGAGGGGTTTAGCAGTGTTTGCAGGGACCAAATTATGGAGGAGTGTAAAATTTATCCTGCAGATTCCAAGGATGCACTGAAGGATGGTTAATCGGTGGGTGGCAGAATCAAGATTTGCATTTCCAAGCTATTGCTGCCAGGAGGTAGAGTAAGATCTGGGGGAAACATATAGGTAAGGAGAGTTAGTCCGATTCAAGACAGAGTGCTATTAATGTCTGGCAGAGGGAATGGAGAAGATGCAATAGATTCTAGAGCTCTTTTGAAAGTTAAACGGACAAGACATGGTGACAGGCTATAGGGAGTTGAGTAAAGGGGAGAAATTTGATGTAACTTGAAGAGCTGGCAACATTTTCCTAGTTGAAAAATTTGGGAGCAGAGCAGCTTTGACAATCATGAAGATAAGGGCTTACTTAGACTTACCTAATTTGTGACACCTTTGGGAGCTGACCAGTGGCTGTGTAATATTGCTTATAATAGATTGTGTTTGCAGTTTTTCAAAAGGTATATTAAAAATCTTCAATTTACATGCAGTGGTTTTAATGTATGCTACGGCTACTTTATCATCTCTCTTATTTAGAACTAGCCTACCTCCCTCTGTGTTGCTCAAAAGAATCATTTGCTCTAGTTAAATAAATAAATAAGTCCTTGTTGTTTCCTATCTGATCATCCTGCCAATGGTGCTCAAATAATCAGAAGCCCTTTCGCAATGCTGTGCTGGCAAATGCCAGAGAAATTCCTGTTGGCTTTCTTCGTGGGAGTTTGCAGTCCTGTTACATGGACGGGAAGTGCCCACTGAGAACACTTTCAGATTCCCAGGATTACCTGGGTAACTTATTGGTACAGAGATGCCTGTGGAGAGAATTCACAGAGGAAAGTGAAGATTTTACATCCCAAGCAGCATGTTCGGAGTACCAGGTTCATGGTACTAGGCCCTCAGCATCTGCATCCATGTTCTAATGAAGCCCAACTCATTTGGAGTGGTCTGTCTCCAAGAAGAGAGCTCACATATTTTTATTTGTTGTAGTAAAAAACAGACAATGATTTTACCTTTGTATGTCGTTAGATTTTAGTTTATATATGCAGATAAATAGAACATAAGTTACTTGAGGGCAGAGAATCTGTCTTGTTCATCATTATATCTCTACCGTCTGGACATATCCCTAACGCTCAATAAGTATTGGTTAAATGAATGAATTTTAGTTACTGGAGCAATGATTCCAGTTTTTCTCTTATCTCAGCATTTGTCTGTCTCTGTGTGAACTGACGAAAGGGATAAAGGAGAGGGCACGGGCTGGGGAAGTTGCCTTAGCCATAGGGCAGACAGTTGAGTTCCAGTGGGTGGACAGAACCATTGTGTCCAAAGTTACCTTAGACTACCTCCAGGCACTTTTGAGAAAATAGATTAGCTCCAGGAGTTCAGGATGAAGCAACAGGGAGAATTGACTTATGGGTCTGACACAGCCATGGAGAATCAGATGGCATTTAATACATACATATCCTGGGCTTTCACAGCTTTTTTTTTTGAGTTCTAGGTCAGCCCATGTCATCGAATAGGATTTATTTATCAAGTTTTAGTTCTGGAGGTGTGACAGAAGTACAGTATTATCCTAGAAACTCAGACAGGTAGCAAGTTAGTAACAGTTATATACTGAGGCCCACAGGAGGGATACACAATTAGGAACGTGGGTGTCTGTATCCTCTTACCAGAGTGGGTGCCTTCAGGAGGGAGGAGGCTGTGAGTCAGAACAATCAGCATGTCCTTCAGCCAGTAAGATGAGTGACCAACATCAACGAATGAGAAATGGAAAAGCCTATTTGCTCTCTTCCCTACTGTGCTTTGGCTCTATGTGCTTTGGCTCTAGAGTGGGTGGGTGGGGACCTGCAGTGAAGCCTGGGGGCAAGGATGTGGTGATGCTCCATGGCACACTGTAAGCATCCGTCCTTTGCCTCCCTTCTCCTCCCCCCGTTGCATCCTTTCATTTCTCCTTTACATCCTTTCTACATCCTATCCTCTCTTCTTCTGCCTTTCGACCC
>NW_006799230.1:0-2590 GCF_000442215.2 Lipotes vexillifer | reverse complement strand
TTCCCTTTTTCTCAACCTCCTTCCTTCTTCCCCCCCTGCAGGATATCATTTTTAAGTATGGTAAAAATTCTGTACCTAATATTTTATAATATAGGAAAATAAAATCTAATATATAAATAAGGATAAACTAGGGAAAAAATGTATGGACTACCTGGTGTTGGGAGGTCTGTAAAATTGAAAAGAATGTATTATATTTTTTACTATATTGATATAGTCTAAGCCTTGAGTTAAAAAAATGTTTTACGCATAGCAAAGAAAATACAGAAGCCGTAGCTAAATTGTGTTTGCTTTATTGTTCTTATAAAGAATGAGAAAAATCAGCACAGATTTGTTTGTTTTTGCTTTTGAATTAGCTGTAGGAGAACAGATGTCTACAAGATGTAGAGCATATTTTCTTTTTTGGAGAGTACACTTTTTTTCAGTGATTTGAGCTGTATAAATTTGTGTGGCTTTTTTTCCTTTTCATTGGATTACTATAATTCTTTGAGAATGTATTAATTTGATACCATTTTTTTCTATTATTTTTACAATGTTATATATGGTGAAGTTTTGTTCATTTGTGGTTTTAAGACTGATTCCTTAGGTGACTGTTGAGCCCAGACAGAAGAGATGATGTTAGTTTCTTTTGATGCGAGGAAAAGGGCTCACTTCAGTAAGGTTATGTTTAGGAATGAAAAAGACAGGCGTCCCAGACATGTGTCTAGCCTTTAAGGGAACCGAGGGAAGATGGACTGAGATTCAGAAATGGGAAGTAACCAGTACAGCTCTGAGCTGATTGCCTTTCTGCCCCCAAGTGAGAGAGTTGATTCTCTGCCACTGGAATGATGTAGCTACCTTCCATCTGCTTTTCCCGCTGCTACCAGCATCCTCTCTCTTTATATTTCTCTTTCTTCTGACTCAGTTTCTGATCACTTAAAGTAGTTGTTCTTCATGATTTCTACTGCCTCAGAACATCTATTAAGCATTTTCTCCCTGCATCTTATTTTTCTTCCCCAAATAGTCTGATTCTCTTCCATGTCAGGGTTCAGAATCTAGAACACGTCCTTGGTTCAGGTAACTCACTGTTACTTTGTTTAGGTGGAGCTTTTGCACGAGGTCCCCACTTAAGCCTTAGATGATGTAGTCTTAGCTCAGGTGCTCAGTCTAGTCTCCTCAGAGGCGAAGGGTTATGCCAAGTGCTTCCTGGCAGGTTAATCTCTTAGCAGGAGGATGAAGGCAGGACCCTTATAGATGGGATTTATTGGCACGGCAGGCATTTTGGGAGAAACAGATGGCCAGTTTGCATATAGTGAGAAATTACTTTGGCACAAGGAGTGCAGTGGTTAGAGAACCTGAAACACTAGCCCAGTGACCTGCTCATCCTTGGCCCTCCATGTATTTTGGCCTTGATGAAACAATCAATAAATGAGAAATAATTGTTTCTCACTTAGTTTTAGAGGCCTTCCTTGACTCTCATTGCACATTTTATTTATCACCCTCATTTAATTCACAAATTTTTCTTTCAAACTTAATTTTCATTTACTACTTTATGGGTTATTTCAACCCATAGGTGGGGCTTAAAAATATATAAACAGCTTCTAAAGGGAGTGAAACTTATTTGATAATGGAGACATCTGTAAGTAGGTAAGGCTCTTTCAGTTTTAAAAAGTGATAAAGATTGCATCTCAGAGTGTTGTCTCTATCTTGGATAAAGTCCCCAAGCAGATACTCAAATAGTACACAGGTAACACTGGCAAAAAGCAGAGTCACTACAGATAACTGAATTTCGTTTCTTTTTATGGCTGAGTAATATTCCATTGAGTGGCATGTACATATATAAACTACCAAATGTAAAACCGATAGCTAGTGGGAAGCAGCCGCATAGTACAGGGAGATCAGCTCCGTGATTTGTGACCACCTAGAGGGGTGGGATAGGGAGGGTAGGAGGGGGGGAGATGCAAGAGGGAAGAGGTATGGGGATATACATATATGTAAAGCTGGTTCACTTTGTTATAAAGCAGAAACTAACACACCATTGTAAAGCAATTATACTCCAATAAAGATGTTAAAAAAAAAAAGAAGAAAAGCAGAGTCAGAATTTTAAAAATGTGAGAGGAGGTTGTCTTTAAATGCTTTTTTAAAAATTTTCATCTTTAATGGAGTATAATTGCTTTAAAATGGTGTGTTAGTTTCTGGTTTATAACAAAGTGAATCAGTTATACATATACATATGTTCCCATCTCTCTTCCCTCTTGCGTCTGCCTCCCTCCCACCCTCCCAATCCCACCCCTCCAGGTGGTCACAAAGCACCGAGCTGATCTCCCTGTGCTATGCGGCTGCTTCCCACTAGCTATCTACCTTACGTTTGTTAGTGTATATATGTCCATGCCTCTCTCTCGCCCTGTCACCCCTCACCCTTCCCCCTCCCCATATCCTCAAGTCCGTTCTCCAGTAGGTCTGTGTCTTTATTCCTGTCTTACCCCTAGGTTCTTCATGACTTTTTTTTTTTCTTAAATTCCATATATGTGTGTTAGCATACGGTATTTGACTTTCTCTTTCTGACTTACTTCACGCTGTATGACAGACTCTAGGTCTCTCCACCTCATTACAA
>NW_006799227.1:654-777 GCF_000442215.2 Lipotes vexillifer | reverse complement strand
AGAAGAAGATATAACAATTGTAAATATTTATGCACCCAACACAGGAGCACCTCAGTACATAAGACAAATACTAACAGCCATAAAAGGAGAAATCAACAGTAACACATTCATAGTAGGGGACTT
>NW_006799227.1:0-274 GCF_000442215.2 Lipotes vexillifer | reverse complement strand
AAACAAATGACAATGGAGACACGACGACTCAAAATCTATGGGATGCAGCAAAAGCAGTTCTAAGAGGGAAGTTTATAGCAATACAATCCTACCTTAAGAAACAGGAAACATCTCGAATAAACAACCTAACCTTGCACCTAAAGCAATTAGAGAAAGAAGAACAAAAAACCCCCAAAGTTAGCAGAAGGAAGGAAATCATAAAGATCAGATGAGAAATAAATGAAAAAGAAATAAAGGAAACGATAGCAAAGATCAATAAAACTAAAAGCTGGTT
>NW_006799226.1:0-702 GCF_000442215.2 Lipotes vexillifer | reverse complement strand
CACTTTTTTCAGATGGCCTTTTTGACCAGGGGGAAGTGAGAGTTCATTGAAGCGTAGATTTCCATTGCAAGCTTGCTTGGATGGCCAAAAAGGGCGAATGCGTTTTTTCCTGAACATATTCAGGAAAAAACGCATACGCCCTTTTTAGCCAAGGGCATCCTGGTCGGCGTTCTGCCTATTTTCATAGGCTTTATATGCAATTCCAAACCACCTCCTGAAATCGGTTTCCTGCATTTCTGCCTCACTTTCAAGTTCTCTTCGCAGCCTTACTTCAATATATTTTTAGCGACAGCTGTCATTTATAACTCTGCAGGTTTGTGAATTACAGTGGCCCTGACCTCCTTTTCTCCCCTCACTTTCCTGTGAGCTGGCCGTCATCCTGCAGGATTGCTTCAGACCCTGGTCTGGTTCAGCCACGGCATGCTGAGGCTTTGGTTCATTCTTCTTGCTGGTGGGAAATTAGAGTTCAATGTGCAAGCCCAATCAACTACAGCTTGTCTCTCATTTGTTCTCCACATTCCTGTCCATCGTATGCAGAGATCGCAAAGTTTGCCAAACAGGGCATTAAAGGCAATGACTCTGCAAGTGTGAGGAGTGTCAGGACAGCGTCTTGAACGGCCAACACGTGTTCCAGTAAATGTAAACTGAGATGCATTTTAGGAACGTTGCCCGATCACATGGTGGACCATACTCTGTGTTTCC
>NW_006799225.1:0-284 GCF_000442215.2 Lipotes vexillifer | reverse complement strand
GGGCCTTTGCACTTGCTATTCCCTAAAACCTGGAAGATTTTAAAAATCTGTAAGATTCCTCCAGGCAAGATCTTAGAAGGTATTTACATTTCATTTTGTAGAGACATTTGGTAGAAGACATTTTTGCAAAAGATAGATACATTTTACTTTGGCGGCTTTTCACACATCTAGCAATTTCCAAGTTGGTTAAATAACAAATGTGAATTGATGAAGCTAAAATAAAAGAACTGCAGTTGGTGAGACCTATGTGTTTTAAACCGTGAACTTTGAGGAATTGTAGACAT
>NW_006799224.1:0-786 GCF_000442215.2 Lipotes vexillifer | reverse complement strand
TGAAAACAGAAAGTGTGGAGGTGGGGAGTCTCATTTTTTTCTTGTTTTCTCTCCCACCCCTGACCCCGGACCAGGCTCAGTCATGAAGCTGCGCTGTGTAACAACAGCAAAATGGCCGAGTGGTGCCAGTGGCATGGGCACCAAGAGCCTTGGAGAGCCCTTTCTTCAGGCCAGAGTAATTGGGAGAAGGGGTGTCTGTTACTTGAAGAGTGCGGGTGGAACCGCCTTTAATTCCTCTGTTGTCTTTGCCTCTTTGTGCCAGAGACGTCATGGCTGCAGAGGAGTGTAGAAGTGGGCTTAACTCTGGAAGAAATCTTGACTTTCAAAACTTGCTTTTAAACTCTGTTAGTGGGAAGAGAGAAGTCTTTAACCTGGGCTTGATTTCCCCACCAGACGGGCAATCCCCTTCCACGTCCTCTCCCCTATATCCCATGTAGTTCAAGGATTTCCCATTGTGAATGAGGAAACAACAACTATTCCCAGCCCTGTGTGAGATGCAGGATTGTTCTACTGGTTCTCTTTGGGGTCCTCTTTTCTTGACCTGGAATATTTCCTCACAAACGTTAAGTGACCGGCATTCAGCTGCAGACCCCACCTTTGGGGCCCCCTAGAGATGTCTGTCTCTGTCTCTGTCTCTCTGTGCAGCTTTACCCTCAACCAGCCTTCGGTCCTGGGAACTCCAACCACCTTGACCTCCCTGAACTCACATCTACACTCAGGGTGCCCCCACCCTGTGTTGTGACCTAGAAATCTTCAGGCAGTCAGGTGGGTCTATCACTGGGTTTC
>NW_006799223.1:0-313 GCF_000442215.2 Lipotes vexillifer | reverse complement strand
CCTAGATATTTTATTCTTTTTGTTGCAATGGTAAATGGGAGTGCTTTCTTAATTTCACTTTCACATTTTTCATCAGTAGTGTATAGGAATGCAAGCAATTTGTATGCATTAATTTTTTTCCTCTTACTTTACCAAATTCATTTATCAATTAGCTCTACTAGTTTTCTGGTAGCATCTTTAGGATTCTCTATGTATAGGATAATGTAATCTGCAAACAGTGAAAGCTTTACTTCTTTGCTGATTTGGATTAATTTTATTTCTTTTTCTTCTCTGATTGCTGTGGCTAAAACTTCCAAAACTATGTTGAATAATA
>NW_006799222.1:0-1512 GCF_000442215.2 Lipotes vexillifer | reverse complement strand
GCAGGCTCAGCAGCCATGGCTCACGGGCCCAGCTGCTCTGCGGCATGTGGGGTCTTCCCAGACCGGGGCACGAACCCGCGTCCCCTGCAGGCGGACTCTCAACCACTGCACCACCAAGGAAGCCCTGTTTCCCCTTTTAAAGAGTGTAATTCGTCTGCTTTTGCATGGCTCGTTCCTCATTCTAGAACGGAGCCTTAGTAACCCCATGCTCTTTCATTGCATAAACTGTCTGTTCCTCAGGTCAAAGCATACATGAATGTTAAAGTTTTCCTTCCTGGAAAAAGTTTCAGAAATGCCACTGTCATTTAATTGGGTTTTTTTTTTTATCCTGCAGAGGGAGGCCTGTTGATTCTAGAGGGGGCAGGAGAGACTCTTTTGGGATACCCCGCAGCCAGCTTCATACAACCCAGCCAATCTCTTTCCAACAGTGAGGAAACCCACTATTCGGAATACAGCAATTTTCCACATGAGAAATCAGTAATGAGCTAACAATATGTAGGCTCCACCTCTGCATTTACTCCCTAAGAAGAAAGCCTGGCGGCAGTCAAGATCAGTCTTGCTCTTTGTAATTGTAGGTTCTTGCCTGTCTTCAGAGAATTGGAAAAGAATGAGACTCCCTGTTAACAATGTAAAGACTAATCCAAAATTCAAACCAATTTTGATAAATCAGTCATTGTCTTAATGAACAGCCAGCAATAAACTTTAGTCATATGCAATTCTCCTTCTCAGGAAGAGACACATCTGCTACCTGTGCTCCTAGTGTCTCTTTGTCCATGGGGAATTCTGTTGACACTGAGTATGTACCCATCTTGCGTGGTTACTTCGTACTCCTCACTGGGGTAGCCATTGTAGGTGATGATTTCACTCTGCCCAGTAAAAATATGAGCGTTAGCTAAACATCTTCTCTAAAGGTTATCAAAAGGAACTAGAAAAAAGCAACTAGTGTGTGCTTTTTGGGGTAAATTACCTGAAATCTGTAGCCCCAGGTAACTGTAAAATTAATTTACTGCATAAAGTCTTGATAGAAAAATAAGTAGACTCTTAGAAAATGCTAGTGTAAATTTTTTTGGGGGGGTTGGAGATAATATCTAGCCTTGACCCACTCTTCTGACAAAACTATACTCTCAAGTCATTTGTCTTTTATTTTTTTAAAGTATACATATATATATTTGAATGAAGCATAGTTGATTTACAAAGTTGTGTTAGTTTCTGGTGTACAGCAGAGTAATTCAGTTTTATATATATATATACACACATATATATATTATATATATTCTTTTTCATATCCTTTTCCATTATGGTTTATTACAGGATATTGAATACAGTTCCCTGCGCTAGACAATAGAACCTTGTTGTTTATCCATTCTATATGTAATAGTTTGCATCTGCTAGTCCCAAACCCTCCCCTGCCCCACCCCCCCAGCAACCACAAGTCTGTTCTCTACGTCTGTGAGTTTGTTTCTGTTTTGTAGATAAGTTCATTTGTGTCATATTTTAGATTCCACATATAAG
>NW_006799221.1:824217-843575 GCF_000442215.2 Lipotes vexillifer | reverse complement strand
ACCGCCAAAAAAAAAAAAAAAGGGAAAAAATATAAAATAAAAAAACAGCTGACAAAACTACATCTTTATAATGGGACTACATCTTTATAATGGGGAACCAAAGAACAAAGAGTGGTGATATTAATGATTGGGGGACTAAAACAGCCAATACAGTTAACCTAATACAATGTAGTTAATCTATCCATTGAATGAAACATTCAAATATCTCAGTGACTAAGTCATAAATATCATTATCACAAGTCTACCACCCACTTTAATCATACATACTGATAATACAACCTCTCAAATGAAAAATATATAATTATTCATCCTCCCCTGACAGCTGGAAACCAGGCTGAAACACTTTTTTAAAAAATATCGTATGAGTGATTTCTTTCTCAAAGAGAAAAATGTTATGTCTATATAGAAGGCACATCTTGTTTGCTCTCAGAAAAAAATCAAAGTGGCACTTTACTGAGTCTATAGGTCTCCAGTATTGTTTGCTCTTGCTTACACCAAATGATAACTAAAGTTGCTCCATTCTATTTCTTCTTTTATGTGTTTTCAAAGAAAACTAAGTTTTTGAATAATAAACAGATACTGTACCTTTAACTCTTGGTTCTGAAGGATGCATCTTTATTGTTTTGACTAATTTCTGAGATTCATATGGAAGAAATAATTGACTGCTTTGAGGGGTTTTATTCAACCTAAGTACATGCTGTTCATCTTTTTCAAAAATTCTAAAGAGTGAATTATAAATATTAGCTAAGTAAAAAATTAACATATTTTAAAGCTAGAAGAGACATTTAGATATTATATAGTTAAAACTCCTCAATTTGCAGATAATGAAAAGAAGTTCTAGAGAATTTAACAAATCTGCTCAATATTATTAAATTACTTACTAGTGTCACAACTGAAATACACTTTTCCTGATTAAGTCCAGTGCTCTTCTCAATGTACCACACCCTCATTTTTACAACACAATCATTTTAAAAGACTTTCTAAACCTGTGAAAAACATTTTAAACCAAAACTGTATTTTCAAATAGCATGCTTTAGATTTTGAAGTACTACTTCAAACTTTAAAAAGACTTCTTCAGAAAAAAATCAACTAGCATGAACACAGACATCATTAAAGCAATATTACAATCATAAATGGATCTCTTAAGTATTTTACTGGAAGAATAATTTCATTGAATGTTTCCTAAATTAGAGAACTAATTTATATTATTGATAGTTAAATAATAATTTAAATACTGGTATTATTTGATAATAACTATCAAAATATAAGTAAAAATAACTAAATAGTTATATGTTTCTCTCAACAGAGAATTTTTATATAAAAAAGTTATCAATAAAGTGAAATTCTGTACATTTCTGTGTTTTTCTAATCAATTTCATCATAAAATTAAAGACACATTACCATGGATGTGAGACGTGGGAGTGGGGAAATCAATAAAAATAACAGATCCAAGGAAATAAGATAAGGGAAATTAACTTGGGAGAAGAGTGTGTTAAAAAATCAGATTAAGAGCAATATAGCCTGAGAAGAGGAATTTAAGATTTTAAAAGGGTATAGGCAAAGTAGAAAGTTTATCAAAAACAGCAACAGTAATACATCTATTTTTCTATCACACAATAACAGACAAAATCAATCTTTTCTTTTTAAGTGCCTCCACCACTGATGTCTACTTTATCACCATTAGGATGAAAGACAAGGAAACATATGATGCCACAGATTCAGCAACATTTTGATTCATCTTCACTCTCTGTGGCAAAGGAGAACTGGTCAAGCTGGTGACAGGATGATAAAAAGGCAAATACATTGCTGTTCCCATCATTTTTCCTCTTGTTTTACTCCTTTTGGTGACCCATAATGGAAAACTGGATGAAATGTACAACTGACAGGTTACAGAACAGCAAATGGGCTGCTGCTACCCTATTTCTCTCTACACATTATCCTTTACCTTACTAAATAATAAGCAATTTTGAATATTAGTCCATAATATTTAAAGGTATAAATTAATATTTTTTGTAAGAAATGAATAGAAAACAGCCTGCACAATAAATGTTTATAGATACTATGTAAATATTAGTGGCTTGGGCTAGAATATGTAATCAAATTTTAAATGCAGAATAACTGTTCACATAAAATCCCATTTTAAAGTTTACTTATACCTTTCTTTCGATTTGTTTCTCTTTTCTATATTTTTATTTTTTTCTTCCCGAGTTTCTGAAAGATTCTTCATTTCATAAAGTCTTGCAATCTGCTAAAAGGAAAAATGATAAAGCAAAACAAAATAATTACCTGCAAAGCATTAAGGATAAACATATGGTTTATTCTAACTAATGAATATGATTTTTTCTACATAATCACAAGACATATTTTTGGTAGTATTAGCAATCTTTTAGTGAAAAGAGTCAAAATTAACAATAAATCATACTCCTTTTTTCTTACAACTCCATTAGCAAACCTATTAGATTTCAATGAACTTTCATCTTCTTTTTTAAAAAGGACAGTCATAAGCAAAGTAGACACTGATTACCTACATAGAGATGTAGTTACCATATATTTTAAAGAAAGTAGCATCCACTTTCTTCTCATTACTAAAATGATATTAATACTACTTGGAACCTCATGCCTATGAATGATAAATATACCATCTTTACACAGTTTTCAGAAAATTTAGAAAATGAGCTATTCAACTTTTTTTCAAGATTTGGAAGTGACTTTGATGGGTTCTCATACCCATCAATGAAAGCCACATTTCAATACAATACTAAAAATGTATTCATGAAGATATCATGCACCATCAATCTTAAAGGCTAAACTAGCTTTATAAAGATTACAGTCATAAATTTTCTAGATTAAGTCTTTTAAATCATTTACTGCCTTGTTCTCTTTTTTGACAACACTGTTGTAAGCTCTGCTAATGCCTTTAAATACCTATTATTAAGCTCCATCTTGTTCCTTCTTATCTTCTTTCCTTAGAACCCAAAGAAAGTTAAACTATTCCCCAAAACTCAGAGCTGAATATGCTCAATACCTAAAACACATTTTGGCTTCAATGGTAATCTGAGGCAAAGAAATTATTATAAGCTTTTCTCCATATCGAGGCTCTTTAGAAACAGCTCTTCTTAGACGTTCATCTAACACACCATTACACTTATACATTAACACATATATTAGAAACATATAACAAAATTAATACCTGGTTTAAATAATTAATTTCTATTTCCACATCACCTACTTCTTTCTTCAATTCATATGATCTTTTGGAAAATTTGTTGGCATGTTTAAGAGTATCTTGTGTTTTACATCTCAAATTAACCCTTTTATGTTAAGGAACTATGTTATACAAGTAACTTTCACACTTACATACACTATATAAAAATAATTAGTATTATGTAACGTTATGTGTATATGTACCATATAAGCAATATTAATAAAAATATCTGAAAATAGCTGTAAGACTAGTACAAACATTTGGCAAACTGACAATTTACTGTTCGTTTATGTTATATATTTAGCTTAAAAATAACATTTCTTCAAAAATATGTGTCAGGATTTTTTCTTTCAGTTAAATATTTTCACAGGGTGGTTTTTTTACTTTTGGTTTTTACCCAACTTTATCACGTCATTTGGCATGATGAACATAATCAATTCAGGTCCAAACTTAACATCTTGTGTTTCTATAATTTATTTGTTCCAAAGTTAACATTAAAAATCCACTCAATTTTCCTTTTCTTGCTCTTTAAGGTCCATCAGTGCACCCTGCAGAACTCAAAAGAGAGCTGCATCTTCTATCTGAACTTTCTGCTTGAACTGGATTTATACCCAATTTCAAGTATAGAATTTCTCAGCTGTTAACAGACACCCTGCATGGTTATTAGCTACTACCATTTCCTAAGTTACTCTACAATCCATTTAGGAGAATTTTAAAATGAACAAAACAGTGTCAATGAACAAGAATTCCAGAGAAAATCTTTATCAGACCTCTCCTATTTCGCTAAAACTTATGATTTATATGCTAGCACATGAAATTTCAGATGAACATTATTTATAATGCTATGCTGTTATCAAAAGTACCAATTTAAAATTTCAGATATAGACATTTAAATCCTAATCTTCAATTCTCCCTACCTCCATCACCTCTTCATGTCATGTAATCTTATGTCTCATCCGTTTCTACATCCAACTCCCTAAACCCCTGCTGTGCCTTATGCATCTACCAACCTCTGCCTCTTCCTAAACACAGATGGGCAGCAAATGAACAACTAAGTACAGAATAAGCTAAAACCCAAACATGGAGAGAGCAAGCAGCAAAGGAGTTAAAAGGATGATTTGGGATGAAGTAGAATGAAGCAAGGTAGAATGCAGGGATAAAGAAGACTTAGTACAAACAGTGGAGTTATAATCTGATAGGAAAGCATATGAAGGATTGTGGAGGTTGGAAGAGGATTAAAGTTCCAAGTTCATCATCAGGGAAGGTCTCCTTGACAAAGAGATGAGACTTAGACCAATTAAGAATTACTTAAGCATCTAATACAATGCCACTGTATTACTTGTTTCCATGTCTGTTTCCTCTACTAAACTGTGAGCTCCTTATAAGAAAGTTCTGCATCTTCTTGAGTATTGCCTGGCACAAAGTAGGTACCCAATGAATTGTGACTCACCTCCTTACCATCTTCCATCTTAAAAAGTAATAATCAATTGATTTAATTGGAACTCTTTGGTAAGACAGAGCAAGATGACTTTTTCATTGGTTTGGGTGATAAGATATGCCACTTAAAGACAGATACATATACCACTTATTGGTATTAAAAGTTCTTGCTTCTGATGACATGCACATGTATGAAAACTAATCCCAAATGATCTTTAAAGTAATCTCTAAATTTTTTAATTAAACAAAATACCAAATCAATGTGATTCTCACAAGGAAATGCAATAACAATTAAAATACAGAAATAATACTTATCCAATAAAAATTCTAAGTAGAAATACTACTGTGGATACATATGTAATGTCCAACTGGTAAGTGATGGAAAGGGAGCAGGCACTGAAAAACAAAGTCATATTTTAGACTAATTTATTATATTTTTATTACAAAAATAATGTTATTAAAACAGTATGTAACAAAATCATTAATACCTAAAAATTCCATAAAAATAGTTTCATTCATTTTTAGTTGTTCAGTACATGCCAACACTCTGTTTTGAATTTCTTCATGTTCTCTTTTCTTCTCATAATATTCATGTGAAAGAGGTGTTTCTGAGTATTTTTGTTGGTATTGCTTTAAAACATCTTTATACTGACATATATAACTGTGGTACATTTTTCTGTTAAAATTAAAAGAAATGATGTCAATATAACAAAAGTATATCTAAAATCACTTGTTAAAGTCTACTAAATTAAGCATAACAGGCAAGTTAAAAATCTACTTATTCTGCTTCCCTCAATACTGTCTGTCCTTCAAACTTTTTTCTTAACTCTATTACACTTTTCAATTCTCTACTCTTTTTCTCTACTACCTGAGTTACTCACTCCTTAATCATTTTCAGTTAAACTTCCACTTCCACCAGTTTAATGAAACTACCCTTCCCAAGGTTATCAATGATCTAATTTGTCCATCTTAGTGATCTCTTTTCACTTTTCATCCTAAATGACACTGAAGAACCTGGTTCTTTTGATGACTTCTTGAATCTCTGTCCTCCCTGAGTTCTGAATCGCTATTCTTCCCAGTTCAGCTACCTTTATAACTATGCTATTAAATCTCTTCAGTTTTCTAAGCTAAAGTTATCATGTTCTAGGTGATAGAACTCTGGGTTCACAAACATTCTTGTAAACTCCAGAACTATTTTATAAGAAAATTTCAGCACTGTTTGGAGGAACTCCTTCAAGTACAACTAAGGTAGAGGTGCCTGGTCATCTATTTCGGAACCAGTCTTGAATGAGATGGTCAATTCTTGCAAAAGGATATTAACTCTTCCTTCTCATTTGAATTTTGCTTGATCTACAATAGCGGTCAGTTACTATGATCAATGGGCCAAATCTAATGTGCCACCTGTTTTTGTACAGCCTATGAGCTAAGAACAATTTTTAAATGATTAAAAAAACAAAAGAGGGGCTTCCCTGGTGGTGCAGTGGTTGAGAGTCTGCCTGCCGATGCAAGGGACATGGGTTCGTGCCCCGGTCCCGGAGGATCCCACATGCCGCGGAGCGGCTGGGCCCATGAGCCATGGCCTCTGAGCCTGCGCTTCCGGAGTCTGTGCTCCGCAATGGGAGAGGCCACAACAGTGAGAGGCCCGTGTACCGCATAAATAAATAAATAAAAATTTAAAAATAATAATAATAATAATGTTTCATGGCATATTAAAATTATATGAAAATCAAACTGTAATGTCCATAAATAAAGTTTTATTAGAACACAGTCAATCACTTATGTACTTCCTAAAGTTGCTCTTGTACCACAGTTTCAGACTTGAGTAGCTGTGACAAAGATTGTATATTCCCACAAAGCCTGGAACGTTTACTATATGGCCCTTTACAAAAAAAAGTTTGTCAGTCCTCATCTACAACACTGAACATGTTAAATCCAGGTTCATTGCAAAAAACATATTCTTGGGAGGAGAAAAAGATGGCAGAGTAGAGGGACGTGGAGCTCACCTCCTCCACAAACACATCAAAACTACATCTACAAGTGGAACAATTCTCACAGAATACCTACTGAAAACTTGCAGAAGATCTCATACAACCAAAGCTACAAGAAAAATTCCCATGTAACCACTGCTCCTGCAGAAGGGCTGAAATCTGAGCCAATTACCTGCACTTCCCCTTTGGCATGGGGGTAAGGCTTGGGCAGGTTCTTGTGCAGGCAGATTTGCGAGCACACATGCATGCCTAAAGGACCTCTGAGCTCATTACGAGCACTTCTGCAGTGGATGTGGCCCCTCGAGGGGAGCGCTAACAACAGATTTCTTTGTGGGCGTGCACACCAAGTGGCAGGCGGCATCACAGAGTTGCATGTCCCAGTGGACAGCTCCTGTGGAAGAACACTCAGTGGCTCCTTTCTCAGAGGGAGAGCTCCCAGTCCCACCTACCTCACATCACAACTTAGAACCAGATCTGGGGGCTTCTACTCCAACAACTGGGGATCAGACCCTGACCCTGACAGGGCTGTGACAACCACCAGAGCAAAGAGGAGGCCCCACCCAACATCCAGTGCAGGCTCTGGTCACTACAACACCAAACACATCCCCTATGAAGGGGACAAGGGCCAGCACAACCTGAGGAAAGTCTTGGCAAGCATCCATACCACAAACAGTCCTCGCACCGAAAATACTGCACTCACACAGTCTACACAAGGGTCACTCCCACATAAAAACAGACCTTCAAGACCACAGTAGATAACCGTTTCTCCAAAATTCATAGAGTTGGAGAAATATAAGTAAAATGAAAAAAGCAGAGGAACTATTCTGAATTAAAAGACCCAGAGAAATTCCCTGAAAGAACAATGAAACAGACCTCTCCAATCTACCAGACCCTGAGTTCAAAACGGAGGTAATAAAAATGCTGAAGGAACTAAGAAAGACTATCAATAGAAATGCAGATCACTGTAACAAGGAATTAGAAACTATAAAAAGAAGCCAATCGAAATTAGACAACTCAATTTCCAAAATGAAAACTGAGCAAAAGGCATAAAGTAAACTAAATAATGCAGAATAAGAAGTGATCTGGAAGACAGAATAACTGAAATCACCCAAGCAAAACAGCAGACAGAAAGACAAATGAAAAAATGAAACAAAGCAACATACGAGATCTATGGAATAATAAAAGCAAGCCAATCTACGCATAATAGGAATCCCAGGAACAAAAGAAGAGAAAGGGGGATCAAAAATGTTTTCAAAGAAATTATGGCTGAAAACTTCCCAAACCTAAAGAAGGAAACAGCAATACAGGTACAGGAAGCACAGAGGTTCCCAAACAAGATGAACCCAAACAGTCCAAATCCAAGACATATCATAATTAAAATGGCAAAAGTGAAAGATAAAGAGAGGATTCTAAAAGCAGCAAAAGAAAAAACAAAGAGTCAGTTACAAGGGAACCCCCATAAGGCTACCAGCTAATTTCTCTAAAGAAACTCTGCAGGCCATAAAGGAGGGGCAAGATATATCCAAAGTCCTGAAGAACAACAACCTGCAACCTAGGATACTCTACCCAGCCAGACTGTCATTTAGAATAGAAGGAGAGATAAACAATTTCTCAGACAAGCAAATACTAAAAGAAGACAGCAATACTAAATCTATCCTAAAAGAAATATTGAGAGATCTTCTCTAAATAGAAAAGAAGCAGGAATCAATAAAAAAGGTAAACTCACAATAGGAAAGGCAAATATATAAAAGGATTGAATATCACTTAAATAAGCCAGTACATGGATTAAAAAACAATCAAAAAAATTCTGTGAAAGCAATTATAAATACAATGAACAGCAAAAAGATAAACATGAAGATGTAAAACAGGACATTAAAATCACAAAATGTGGGGGAGGGGAGTAAGAAAATGCAAATCTTTTAGAATGTGTTCGAGCTTATATGACTATGAATCTAAAGGAAGTAGATACAGTTATGAGATAACATACTTGAAAACCAGGGTAATCACAAATCAAAAACATAAAACAGATTCACAAAAACCAAAAATAAAGGAACTCAAGCATAATACAAACCACAAATGGAAAAACAAAAAGGGGAGAAAGGAACAAAGATGTGCAAAATGAACCAGAAAACAAGGTTTAAAATGGCAATAAATACATACTATCAATAATTACTTTATATATAAATGGACTAAGTGCACCAGTCAAATACATAGAGTGGCAGGTTAGATAATAAAACAAGAATCTACAATATGCTGCCTACGAGAGACCCACTTCAGGGTGAAAGACACATATAGATTGAAAGTGAGGGGATGGAAAAAGATATTTCATGCAAAAGGAAATGACAAGAAAGTGGGGGTAGCAATACTCACATCAGACAAAATAGACTTTAAAACGAAGGCCACAAAGAAAGACAATGAAGGTAAACATATAATAAGATGATCAATACAAGAAGAGGATATCACACTCATTAACACATATGCACCCAATACAGGAGGACCAAAATACATAAAACAAATATCAAGAGACAAAAAGGGAGAAACTGATGGGAATACAACAATAGTAGGAGAGTTTAACACCCTACTGACATCAATTGACAGATCTTCCAGACAGAAAATCAATAAGGCAACAGAGATCCTAAATGACACAATAGAACAGACTTAACTGATATCTACAGGACACTACATCCAAGAAAAACAGAATACACATTCTTTTCAAGAGCACATGGAACATTCCCTAGGATAGACCACTAGGACACAAAACAAGCCTCAACAAATTTAAGAGGACAGAAATTATTTCAAGCAACTTTTCTGAGTGCAACGGTATGAAACTAGATATCAACCACAGAAAGAGAAGTGAGAAAAAAATGATTACATGGAGACTAAACAACATGCCACTAAAAAACCAATGGGTCAGTGATGAAATCAAAGAGGAAATTTAAAAATACCTCGAAACAAATGACAATGAAAACACAACCATACAAAATCTATGGGATGCAGAAAAAGCAGTTCTAAGAGAGAAGTTCATAGCAATACAGGCCTTCTTCCAAAAACAAGAAAAATCTTAAATAAACAACCTAACCTACCACTTAAAATAATTAGAAAAAGAAAAACAAATAAAACCTAAATTCAGCATAAGGAAGGAAATAATAAAGACCAGAGAGGAAATAAATAAATGGAGATTTAAAAAATAGAAAAAAATCAATAAAACCAAGAGATAGTTGAAAGGATAAATGAAATTGACAAGCCTCTAGCCAAGCTCACCAAGAAGAAAAGAGACAGGATACAAATAAATAAGAAATGGAAGAGGAGAAATAACAACCAATATTGTTACAGGGAAGAACAAATCTGACTACATGTTGGATCTGTTTCTCTTACTTTAACCTTTGCTTCCTGCTGCTTTTGTTCACTAAAAGGTTACTGTCTATACATAATGGTCTGCTTCAGGGAACCTGCCCCTCTGCCTGAATGTTAAACCAAAGTGCCTTTGTTCAGGGAAACATCCTGTCCCTGTCCACCTATGAATGGCTGCAAGAAAGAAGAAATTAACACATCCCCTTCCCAAGGCTGGCTATTCCAGGAGATATCTGCAAGACTTATGGCTTTTTTACTTTACTTCCTCACCTCTGCCCCCTCTCTGTTCTGTAGAAGAAACTGGCATCCAGACCCCAATAAGATGGTTCTTCTAAGACACTAGTCTGCCATCTTCTTGGTCTGCTGGCTTTCCGAATAAAGTCACTATTCCTTGCCTCACCACCTCTTCTCCCGATTTACTGGCCTGCCATGTGGCAAGCAGAGTGAGCTTGGACTCAGTAACAATACCATAGAAATACAAAAAATTACTAAGAAAATGTTATGAACAGTTATATGCCAACAAATTTGACAACCTAGAAGAAATGGACAAGTTGCTAGAAACATACAGCCTGCCAAAACTGAATCAAGAAGAAACAGATAAGTTGAACAGACTGATCACCAGAAGTGAAATAGAATCTGTAATAAAAAAAGGCTCCCTGCAAACAAAAGTCCAGGACTGGATGGCTTCACTGGGTTATTCTACCAAACATACAAAGAAGAACGTATATCTATCCTTCTCAAACTCTTCCAAAAGACTGAAGAGGAGAGAACACTCCCAAAGTCATTCTATGAAGTCACCATCACCCTGATACCAAAACCAGAAAAAGACACTACCAAAAAAGAAAATTACAGGCCAATATCTTTGATGAATGTAGACGCAAAAATCCTCAACAAAATATTAGCAAACCAAGTCCAACAACACATAAAAAGGGCCATACACCATAATCAAATTGGATTCATCCCAGAGTCACAAGGATGGTTCAACAAACACAAATCAATCAATGTGATACACCACCACAACAAAAGAAAATACAAAAACCACATGATCATCTCAATAGATGCAGAAAAAGCATTCGATAAAATTCAACATCTATTCATGATAAAAACTCTCACCAAAGTGGGTATAAAGGGAACATAACATAATAAAAGCCATTTATGACAAACCCACAGCTTACATGATACTAAATGGTGGAAAGCTGAAAGCCTTCCTGCTAAGTGCTGGAATAAGACAAGGATGCCCACTCTCACCACTTTTATTCAACATACTATTGGAAGTCCTAGCCACAGCAATCAGGCAAGAAAAAGAAATAAAAGGCATCCAAATTAGAAGGGAAGAGGTAAAATTATCATTATATGCAGATAACATGATACTCTACCGAAAAGCCTTAAGACTCCACACAAAAACTACCAGAACTGATAAACGAATTCAGCAAGGTATCAGGATACAAGATTAATATACAGAAATCTGTTGCACTTCTTTACACTAACAATGAAGTATCAGAAAGAGAAAGTAAAAAAGCAATTCTGTTTAAAATCACATTGCATCCAAAAAAAAAACAAAAACCTAGGAATAAACCTAACCAAGGAGGTAAAAGATTTATATGCTGAGAACTATAAAACACTGATAAAGGAAACTGAAGATGATTCAAAGAAATGAAAAGATATCCCATGGTCTTGGGTTGGAAGAATTAATATAGTGAAAATTGCCATACTACCCAAACGAATCTACAGATTTAATGCAATCCTTATCAAATTACCCATGACATTTTTCACAGAACTAGAACAAATAATTCTAAAATTTATATGGAACCACAAAAGACCCAGAATTGCCAAAGCAATCCTGAGGGAAAAGAACAAAGCTGGGGGCATAACCCTTCTAGACTTCAGGCAATATTACAAAGCTACAGTAATCAAAACAGGGTGGTACTGGCACAAAAACAGACATATAGAGATGGAACAGAATAGAGGACCCAGAAATAAACCCCCACACCTATGGCCAATTAATCTTCAACCAAGGAGGCAAGAATATACAATAGAGAAAAGACAGTCTCTTCAGCAAGTGGTGTTGGGAAAGCTGGACAGACTCATGTAAATCAATGAAGTCAGAACACTCCCTCATACCACACACAAAAATAAATTCAAAATGGCTTAAAGACTTAAATATAAAACATGACACCATAAAACTCCTAGAAGAGAACATAGGTAAAACATTCTCTGACATAAATTGTACCAATGTTTTCTTGGGTCAGTCTCTCTAGGCAAAATAAATAAAAGCAAAAATAAACAAATGGGACCTAATCAAACTTAACAGCTTTCACACAGTAAAGGAAACCATAAACAAAACAAAAAGACAACCTACGGACTGGGAGAAGATATTTGCAAAGAATGCAGCTGACAGGGGCTTAATTTCCAAAACATACAAAGAGCTCATACAACTCAATATCAGACAAACAACCCAATCAAAAAATGGGCAGAAGACTAAATAGACATTTCTTGAAAGAAGACATACAGATGGCCAACAGACACGTGAAAAGATGCTCAACATTGCTAATTATTAGAGAAATGCAAAGCAAAACTACAATGAGGTATCACCTCACAGTCTACAAATAATAAATGCTGGATAGGGTATGGAGAAAAGGGTACCCTCCTACACTGTTGGTGGGAATGTAAATTAGTGCAGCCACTATGGAAAACAATATGGAGGTTCCTTAAAAAACTAAAAATGGAGTTACCACTACTGGGCGTATATCGGTAAAAGATGAAAACTCTAATTTGAAAAGATACATGCACCCCAATGATCATAGCAGCACTGTTTACAATAGGCAAAATATAGAAGCAACCTAAGTGTCCATCAATGGATAAAGAAGGCGTGGCATATATATATAATAGAATATTACTCCGACATAAAAAAAAATGAAATAATGCCTTTTGCGGCAATAGGGATGGACCTAGAGATTATCATGCTAAGTGAAGTAAGTCAGACAGAGAAAGACAAATACCATATGATATCACTAATATGTGGAATCTAAAAAAAAAAAATAGTACAAATGAACTTATTTACAAAACAGAAACAGACTCATAGACATAGAAAGCAAACTTATGGTTACCAAAGGCAGAGGAATAAATAAGAAGTATGGGATTAACAGATACGCACTACCATATATAAAACAGATAAACAACAAGGCTTTACTGTATAGCACAGAGAACTGTATTCAATATCTTATAATAACATATAATGGAAAACAATCGGAAAATGTGTATATGTATATATAAATATATGTATTTATATA
This sequence comes from Lipotes vexillifer, assembly GCF_000442215.2. NCBI lineage: Eukaryota > Metazoa > Chordata > Mammalia > Artiodactyla > Lipotidae > Lipotes > Lipotes vexillifer. Next base: position 830,304 of record NW_006799221.1, on the reverse strand, counting down.
TATAACTGATTACTTTGCTGTACACTGAAACTAACACAATATTGTAAATATTGTAAATCAACCATACTTCAATTTAAAAAAAGAAAATATATTCTTGGATCCTTTTTTTACCCAGTTATTAACAAATACATACTTTCAAAAAATAACATTCATAGAAAATTTTCTAAAAATATATAGTCCTTGTATTCCTCAAAATTTTATAAATTTTCCAAACCAAGCCATACTATATGGGGGGATTTCTTAAAAGATACTTCAATGATTATCTAGCCTTAGCAGATGAGAAAAGAAGTATTCATAAACTGCTTGTATAGTAAGAAGAAAAGGATAACAGCCTTCTACTGGGCAGCAGGTCTGAATCTTAAGAATATTTTAATTTCTTAATATTACTAAACTCTGTCCCCTTATGCAAGATAAAGTAGTTTAGCCTAAAACAAGTTTCTTCCTATTCTTCTAAATGCATATTTGCTAATTAAGCCTTCACTTCTTGGGAAAATAGTCCAAAAGGAGGGAAATACCTATAAGAAAACTGAGTCTGGGACACCAGTTTCAGATGAGACTAGCATACCCCATCTACCCTGTTCAGACTGCATATTCACGGCAACTCTTCTAATATACTCCATACAAGAACCTTGCTAGCTCAAGCCATGATTCAAGAAGAGCCATTACTATCTCATCTCTTGCCAGCAATGCTAGTCTTCGTGAATGCCTGGGACAGGGATGGGAGACTAGGAGAAATAAGTAGCTGGTGCCTCTACTTCCTTCATTACCCATGATACCAACAAATGGACTCTTTTCCTCTTATAAATACATAGTATTGAGTCATCAAGTCAATCAACCTATGTGGCTGGTTTAAGAAAGAAAGAGATAGCTGTTTTCACTTCCATACCTCTGGCTAGCTAAGAGAAGTCATCCACAACAAACACTATCAGAGAGGTACTTATTGGACTGGTTTGCTTTAGCCCCTCATAGAATCATTTTAAATAATATTTTATAGCTATAGCTTGCACTGAGAGATGTTATAAAAAGCAGTAATACATATTGTGTTTATTTGGGGGAGGCCACTGAAGATACTGACTACCATATCGCACAATTTCCCCTTTATGAGAATCCAAGGAACAAATTTCTCTCAAGTCTGAGTACTAGGGAAAAAACCTCTGCTTGTCCTAAGCAACTGAACTGTTCTTTTGTTTGTTTGTTTGTTTGTTTTTGCGGTACGCAGGCCTCTCACTGTTGTGGCCTCTCCCGTTGCGGAGCACAGGCTCCGGACGCACAGGCTCAGCGGCCATGGCTCACAGGCCCAGCCGCTCCGTGGCATGTGGGATCTTCCCGGACCAGGGCACGAACCTGTGTCCACTGCATCTGCAGGCGGACTCTCAACCACTGCACCACCACGGAAGCCCTGAACTGTCTTTTAAACAAATATTTTGAATTCCAAATTGATCACACTTCCACAATGCTTTGACTACTATTAGGAATTTCAAAGCGTAATTTTGCCTCTATCTAACAAATGTGTAAGACCATATAGTATGAATTTCTATCCAGATCAAAGGCTTCATCTTCCTATATTACCCTTACTTCCCTATAGCCTCAATTTGTATGTCTAACTTTATTTTAACACTATGGTATTATTTATATAAATCATTTCAAATTCTTTTTGAATTGAAGTGGGGCCTATAAATAACAAAGTAAGTCTCCTTTGTTAATTCTACCCACTGCCTATTTCTTGGATGATCATGTACTCCAGCTTTCTCTTCTTTTTGCTTTATACTTTCCCTGGGCAATCTCATCTATTTTTATGATTTCAAATGCCAATGAAGTCCAAATCTATACCTCAGTCCCTACCTTAAGACCCATTTTTTAATATGAAATGTACTGAATTCTAGATTTTGTGTGGGTGTTTTTAATTAGAATATTAGAATAGGAGTGACATCGGCAAGATGGCAGAATAAAATGCCCCTTGCGCATATCACCCCCCTCATCAATAAAAGTTTGCCATCCAACCATGGACAAAAGTGCCTTCGTGGAAGCTTTGGAATCCAGGTAGGAGACTGTGAAATCCTGGTGCAGTCCAAGACTGAGGAGAGCCATTTTGAGAAAACGGACTCACATCTTGGTGGTTTAACTTGCTGACTGTGGTCCTGGCTACAGACCCAGAAAACATCTCTGTACCCCTGAGAACTCAGCTACAGGCCTATCTAGCTTTGGGTCTGCAACCAGCCCCATAAACCAAGGGACCTGGGAGAAGTCACACCTACCTGTGTGTCAGGCAATAGGCATACAGACCCTGGTCCTGGCTGTGGTCTCAGAAGTGGCAGGTGAACCAGTTCCAGCCATTCATGGCCACAGTCTGGGAATACCAGGAGATAAACCTGCCAAGCTCAGTGAGACTGTAGATTCTGAAAGGGCCCTGTAACTGGGTTCCAACCTGTCCCAGCCATAGTCACTGAAGAATCCTGCTGGCACAGAGACCCAGCAGGAGACACTCCTGTCTATGCCCCTAAAGATCCTAAAGCACCCTATAGTTGTTTCCAGCCCTCTCACAGCACAGTTTGTCCACAGTACTGAGGGTCCAGGGTTCAAGCAAGAGACACTCCTGTCTGCACCCCATAGATCATGAAAGGACCCATACTTGATTCTAGATCTCAAGCAGTCTAGCACTAACAGAACTTCTGGCCCAGGGACCCAAAGAGATACTGCTATATGCTCCCCTGGAGATCTTGAAAGGGCCCTATACTTGGCTCCAGCCCCTCTAGCCACAATCAGGGAGCAGTCCAGCCCACGGAGGGACCTGGTTGGAGACATGCCTATCTGTGCCTTGAGAACCAGGACTGTAGACCTCAATTTTGTTTGCAGAATCTGAAACAGCCCTGAGACTCAGTTCTAGCCCCTCTCAGCCACAGTCCAGGGCCAGTCCTGACCACCCATGAATCCATTCAGTGACTAGGCATGAACTCTCCCAGGGACTTGCTGGGAGACAAACTTGTCTACACACTTGGTAATATGCCTGCTGACTAAGGACCCAACTGTGGAACCTGAATCAGACCTTTGTCCCAGTACTATTCTACTGAACAAAGTACTGCAGGAAGTCTCACCCACCCAGGGACCAGACAGGATCCATACCTGCCTGAGCCCCTGGTAACAAGCACACCAACCATGGATCCCACTACAAACTCAATGACAGCTTCAAAATCAGCTCCAACCCAGCACAACTGCAGTTCTATAGGTAATCCCATCAGCCCAGGAAACCAACAAGAGAAGGTCTTTACCTCCCAAAACCAGACTGTAAAGACTGGAAGAAGTGTTTGTTCATTCAAGTGCACAGACACCAATGCAAGGCTAAGCATATCACAAAGAATTAGGCAAACATGACACCATCAAAAGAAAAGTAATAAATCTTCAGTAACTGACCCCAAAGAAATGGAAATCTACAGTCTGCCTTGCAAAGAATTCAAAGTAATCATCTTAAAGAAACTCAATAAAATACAAGAGAACACAGACAACTAAACGAAATCAGGAAAACAATGCAGGTACAAAATGAGAAGTTTAATAAAGAAATAGAAACCATAAAATAGAACCAAACAGAAACTGTGGAGCTAAAGAACACAACAGCAGGACTGAAATATTCAATAGAGAGCATCAGTAATAGACTTGATCATGTAAAAGAAAGAATCGGCAAACTCAGACTATTCATTTGAAATTAGCTACTTAGAGGAACAAAAAGAAAAAGAATGAAAAAGAGTGAAGAAAATCTACATAAATTATGGAACACTGCAAAGCAAACAAATATTTGCCTCACAGAAGTCCCAGAAGGAGAAAAGAGAGAAAGAGGCAGAAAGCTTATTTAAAGAAATAATAGCTGATTACTCAGCTATAAAAAAGAACAAAATAATGCCATTTGCAGCAACATGGATGGACCTAGAGATTCTCATACTGAGTAAAGTAAGTCATACAGAGAAAGACAAATATCATATGATATCACTTATATGTGGAATCTTAAAAAAGGCTACAAATGAACTTATCTACAAAACAGAAATAGAGTTACAGATGTAGAAAATAAACTTATGTTACCAGAGGTTGGGGGAGGAGAGATAAAGTGGAAGATTGGAATTGACACATACACACTACTATATATAAAACAGATAACTAGGGCTTCCCTGGGGGCACAGTGGTTAAGAATCCACCTGCATGGGGACATGGGTTCAAACCGTGGTCCGGGAAGATCCCACATGCCACACAGCAACTAAGCCCATGTACCACAACTACTGAGAGTGCACTCTAGAGCCTGCAAGCCACAACTGCTGAGCCCATGTGCCACAATTACTGAAGCCCACATGCCTAGAGTTTATGCTCCACAACAAGAGAAGCCACCACAATAAGAAGCCCGCTCACCACAATGAGGAGTAGCCCCTGCTCGCTGAAACTAGAGAAAGCCTGTGCGCAGCAACAAAGACCCAACGCAGCCAAAGTTAAACATATAAATAAATAAATTTATTTTTTAAAAAAACAGATAACTAATAAGGACCTACTGTATAGCACAAGGAACTCTACTCAGTACTCTGTAATGGCCTATATGGGAAAAGAATCTAAAAAAGAGTGGATATCTGTATTTGTATAACAGATTCACTTTGCTGTATACCTGAAACTAACACAACACTGTAAATTGATTATACCCCAACAAAAATTTTTAAAAAAGAAAAGAAATAATAGCTGAAAACTTCCCAAATATTAGGAAATAGATAGACATCTGGGTACAGGAAGCCCAAAAGACCCCAAGCAAGATCAACCCAAAGAAGATTACTCCAAGACACATTATAATCAAAATGTTAAAATGCAAAGACAGAAAGAATTTTGAAAGCATCAAGAGAAAAATATCTCATCACAAGGGAACCCCTGTAATGTCATCAGGAGATTTCTCTGCACAAACCTTCCAGGCCAGAAGAGAATGGGATCACATATGCAAAGTACTGAAAGAAAAAACTGCCAACCAAAAATACTACACCCAGCAAAACTGTCCTTTAGAAATGAAGGAAAAATAAGGACATTCCCAGACAGACAAAAGCTAAGGGAGTTCATTACCACTAAAGGAGTTCATTACTACTGCCTTTTAGAAAATATTAAGGGGAGTTTTTCAAGCTGAAATAAAAGGATGCTAAGTAACAACATGAAAACATATAAAAGAATAAAACTTAATGGTAAAGGTGAATATATATTCAAATTCAGAATACCATAATACTGTAATGATAGTATGCAAATCACTTTAATCTCTAGTATGAAAGTTTAAAATATTATTAAAATTATAGCTACAATAATTTGTTAATGGATGCACAATATAAAGTATGACATCGATAGCATTAAATGTGGGGGGAGAAGTAAAAGTGCAGTTTTTGTATGCAATTGAAGGTTACTTGTTATCAATAAGTCTGTTATATCTATAAGATGTTTTATGTAAGCATCATGGTAACCACAGAGAAAAAATTTATAGTAAATACACAAAAAAGAAAGAGAAAGGAATTAAAGCATACCACTACAAAAAAAAAATCACAAAGGAAGACAGCAAGAGAGGAAGAAAGGAACAAAGGGACTAAAAATACACTCAGAAAATGATTAATTAAATGGCAATAGTAAGTCCATACCTATCAATAATTACTTTAAATGTAAATAGACTAAATTCAAAGGAAAAAGAGTGGCTGAGTGGATTAAAAAAAACAAGACCCAACAATATGCTGCCTGCAAGAAACTGACTTTAGATTTAATGAAACACATGAGCTGAAAGTGAAGGGATAGAAAAAGATATTCCATACAAATGTAACCAAAGGAAATCAGAAGTGCTTATACTTATATCAGATAAGATAGACTTTCAGTCAAAATCAGTCACAAGAGACAAAGAAGGTCACTTCCCAAGGAATTAGAAAAAGAACAATCTAACCATAAAGATAGCAGAAAGAAGGAAATAACAAAGGGTAGAGCAGAAATAAATGGACTAGAGACATGAAAGACAACAGGAAAACATCAATGAAACAAAAAGCTGCTTTTTTGAAAAGATAAACAAAATTTACAAACCTTTAGCTAGACTAACCAAGGGAAAGA